>NW_025930557.1:0-871 GCF_000764305.2 Hyalella azteca | reverse complement strand
AACATTCGTAAAATGGGAAACCTTCCTATTCATTTTGAATGAATGGAAGCATTCTATGCTAAAAATTAAATTGTATTCTGCCATGATTGATTTATCATCAGTATTGTCCATTATGAATACGTATTATCCATTATGCATAACCTTGCTTGATTTACTATCAGAAAAAGTGTTGTTTGAAGAAACGTTATGTTAATGCCGAGCGGTTCCATATGGAACCAAGCTATATCTTTTCACATACAACGAAAAATAAATATATGAACATATTTTTTGTTCATTACCATCACAAATGATGATATTCTCACAAGGAACCCAAAAAAAATTCAGTAAATAATTCTCGTCATTAATGGGTTAATAACTTCTTACCATGAAACATTCCAGAAATGAGTTTGGGCTCATTTTAAAGCTCAGAAAACATTCATATCAGCAGCCGTATAGCATTTCTTCTGTATCTGTAAGCTTACAGCACGTCTTGTAATTTCACACCATTTTAATTGGGTCAAGTGAATTCCCTATAAAAATAAAGATCCTAAAAACATACCTGAAACAGAAAGAAATGTTTTAGTGACAGCCATCATGTTTTGGAAAAATGAATAATAGTTTAGTTCAATTATTTTTCATCCTATGATGCCTGGTGCATAATTCTATATAGGGTTATCGCAGTATATTCCGACATTGGGGGTAATTCTGACACTTCTCAACTTTTTTCCTTTATATTAAGCTTTGTCTTAGTTCCACGCATTTGTTGATGGTTGAAATAGTGACGTCATACTAATGTGAGCCATACTATTGCCAAAACACTAGGTCTGGGCCTGGTTGTCTGATGGGGAAATGTTAAGATCCAAAGACAGTGCACGTCACCCAGTGAGAACAT
>NW_025930556.1:0-576 GCF_000764305.2 Hyalella azteca | reverse complement strand
GTAAGATGCTGCAGGTATGCCTTCTGAGAACTGCTAGGCAAACACAGGTGAAGCGGGAGCACCGTGCGGTTAGGCTGGTGTAGGAAATCTGCATCTTCTTGACAGAGATTCTTCTTCAGATTCGACTTGAAATTGGTCAGAAAAGCAGATTATTATGACTAATACAATTAATATGAATTTCACCAGATTTTTGCATAGGTGCATGCGTTCTTGACTTTCTTACGTTTTTCATTTCCTTTGACGGGCCTTAAGTTTGGAACTTCGGAAACGGTGTACTTGGTTGGCGGGTCATGATGAAATCTTCGACTATACTGCAACTGTTTAACTTAACCTGTAATGCCAAGGCGTTCAAATATGTAGTGAGGCATTTAAAATTTGTAACTCTCTGTAATATCCAAAATATCCCGCTTTTGATCATAAATACATTTATAGGGAAACTATTTCATGTAGCGATCCATAAAATAATACTACAACCCGAGTGTCGTAGGCTTCAGGTAGATGAACGCTCTCCATATAGAACTCGTGATTTTCTTGCGTTTCAGCGGAGGTAATTAATGACGCTGTCTATAAAATCAC
>NW_025930555.1:0-610 GCF_000764305.2 Hyalella azteca | reverse complement strand
GAGCAGCGAACATGGAAACTATGGTCGCAAATTAGTACATACGTGGGTATAAATTAGTGCATATATGGGTATAAATTAGTACATACGCGGGTATATATGAGTACATACGTGGGTATAAATTAGTACATACGTTGGGATAAATTTCTACATATGTGGGTATATAATGAATATACATGAGTTCAGTTATCCATTTCATGCGCGTCATACTCCACCTCTCGAAGCGACTCGCAGCGATATTCACGCATCAAGTGCCCTTGTCGTACCTCATTTCAAACCACGTTACTAGCTACATATTTATTCAACGAGTAACTCGTGAGCCTAATAAAAAGATTCGCAAAAGAAAATATGTAATCAAGCCGGAAATACTATCTGAAGACACGAACGCGATTCGACGAGGAATTGTTGCATTAAAACTTATAAATAAAATATCTGTTGATAGTTTACTCCAGGGTAAATGGTACTCAAGAGTAAATCGTCTGAGTCGCTGGAGCACAAGTACAGGTAAGAGCTCCAGACAGAGCGGTTTAGAGTTGCGCAAGTGCAGCCTCAATGATATGCAGCAGCATTTGAAGCCAAGCATACAAAACAACAGCCACGGCCTCCACAACAA
>NW_025930554.1:0-611 GCF_000764305.2 Hyalella azteca | reverse complement strand
GTCTCGTCCCCCAACACACCCCCTCACATGCCTCACGTAATTTCCCTTCGTAATCCAAGTATTACACACCGTCCGGCAGGCACCGATGCGGGCCAACGAGGGGCCCTCGTCTTGAAAGTTATTAAAGAGGGGTCCGGGGCGGCTAGTCCCGTCTTCCTCTGTTGTAAGCGAGGGGATGTTGGGCATCTCCCCTTGCGGTTTGACCCCACATTGCCCCCCGCCCCCTGGTGGATCTTTTGCCGCTCCAGGGGCCAACAGCTGCTGGCCCCGGGCGAGTCCCCCTTGCGCCACAGGAGGCGAACCAACGAGTAAGGTGGGGACTCATCACCCTCATTATCATCACAGCATTATCACCTTCATCGTAACCATATCACCTTTCAAGAAACTAAAAAAGCGAAAACGCATGTAAATACTAAAATAGTAGGAGCACGCATCATTTTATTTTTGTTTAACAGTGCTGAAAGTGTAAATAATGTAAATAAAGAACTATCACCTTCTCATCACCCAACCGCTTACACCATCCAAAGCCCTGATGGGTTCCCACCCTCTCCCTAACCCCAAACAAACCCCAATCACCTACAACAGTGGTTCCCAAACTTTTTCAGGCTGGC
>NW_025930553.1:6072-7371 GCF_000764305.2 Hyalella azteca | reverse complement strand
GCGTGTGCTGGGATTGAGACTGACCGTCTGGGCTACCGCACTCGCTGGCTTTTGAAGATTGTTTATGCTGCCGCTCTTGCTTTTACTAGCCGTTGTCACTATGCGCAGGAGGAAACAAAGATCTATTTACCTAATAGCAGTAATGAAACGCAAGAATGGTTTAAAACTTCTCATTAACATAGTTTATCCGTGTAATAACATGCATTCACCAAGGGATTACGAAACAGCATTATCTTATTGTACCATTAATGTGTCGAGAAAATTAAATGTAATAAATACGTCACAATGTTTTACCATGTCTGGTTTTTGGTCTATAGATTTAGATAGGTATCATAGCGTGCTTCACAATTGCTACTACTATTTTTGGTTAATGTGTTTATTTTCTATTTACTGAGGAATATATATCACTTGTTTGCTTAAATCGCAAATTAACTAAGAATTTAAAAGCAAAGAAAAGTCCACAAAAATTCATATCACTCATATCTCTTTACAATTTCTATAAAGATATGAATTTTTGTGGACTTTTCTTTGCTTTTAAATTCTTAGCTATTTACTGAGTATACATACACTGTAAGCACAATAAGATAATTAAGATTTTTTAATTGACGGACGAGTGAATCTATGTCAATAAACAGATAAAATCGGTCAATGAGAAGTTAGGAAGTATTATTTCCATTTTTCGATGTTCGTGGATGGATATAATTTCTCCATTTCTTTTTTTATTTTCTCTAATTCTCAAGATTCTGTCTCTGTAAAAACAGCTTTTTACTTGCCAGAAGTAAGGTGCCTCTCTCTATAAATCGATAAGCCTTTCAGTGACATCTCTGCTTCAGTCTCCGTCGTGCGACATGGTCAGTTGAGCAAAGAGGCAGGCAATGGTGCGTCTATTGGAGCTCCCGCCCAGCACACAACCTCCTTGAACGAAAGTCACAGCGACACTGCCCCTAGCCCGTCACGCAAGTCCAGTAAAAGATTGAACAGGGCTTGACTCCCCGTCATTCAAGTCTCGATGGTCGGGACTGCCTCAGTCCGGACTGAAAAAGCCAGTTTTTCAATCGTCAGTCTCGCAGAGTCTCATAGTGGAAACGGGCCTTTAGGGACTCATGGTAGCGTAAAGCCTTCACCGATGAGCTGATTTGATCCTAGGGTGCATGTAAAATTTTGGCCATACATATCCAAACTAACTGAAGTATAGCATAGCTTAGGCTTAAGATATTTAGACTGTTAATGTCCAACCCGAGGAAGATGGAACACGCTTTATCTGCTGACTGTGTTCACCGCACCCGGAGCCTCGAGTTG
>NW_025930553.1:0-5919 GCF_000764305.2 Hyalella azteca | reverse complement strand
AGCCTTAGGGCTCTTTTGTGAGGCCGTCTCGACTAATTAAATATTGTATAACTACTAGTTTAAAATATATCATTAATTAAATCTGTAATTACAGATCATTATAAGCGTTAATTGCAAAGTGTTTATACTCGTTTGAAAGCTGCCATACAAGCCGCGTTTATGTGTAAAACGCGTCATTGATAAACCATTATTCGCGTTAATTGCAAATTGTTTGCTCTCGTTCATTAGCTACAAACAAGACGAGTTCATTAAAGCTAATACCAAGGATGTATATCAATACTTTTTGTGTTAGGCCGTCTTGAATTTTTATGCAACGATCAATTTACATAAATAAAAATATTAGAAAAATAATATTTACAGCTTATTATTCGCGTCAAACTGAGCATGAATAAGTCTAAAGAATTGCGGTGGTATCTTCAATACGAGTAATTGGCAATGGAAAAGCTTGGGCTACAGTATCAAGAAATTTTTTTGGGCATTTTCTTCTTTTTTTCAATCAATTTTACTTATTTGGCCCACTGCAAAATTAAAATTTTCACAATACGCCATCTTAAAAATCTATCTCCTCCAATGATTTTTCAAACTAGGGGCGAGGGGAACAATAAATGAGGAAAATAGTAAATAGTATAGTAAATTGTACAGGAAAATAGTATAGTAACAAAATTTGAATAAAAAATTGAAAAAGGGTTTCCGGAGTCAATAGATATATTATATTTACAAATCTATATGATATGTCTCTCGATGTGGTACCACGAAAATCAAAAGAGGAGATAGATTTATAAAAAAAAACTTTTTGACGTTTTCAATACATTTCCCGATTTATTTTAAATTTCTTCGAAAAATTAGCTAAGTTTCAGGACGATCGGTCATTTATTTTAGGAGATAATTTTTACGGTAGACGCTCCCCTGAATGACGATAGCTCAACAGAGCAAGGTTGAATTATATTATAAAAGTAGGATAATTCATTTGAGTTCATGAACGATACAGTACATGCAGTGTAGAAAACTGAAGGTATCTTCCTAAATTCATTTAGTGCTGGTAGTTCGGCGCTGTACAAAATTAATGCCTCAAACAATTTCTTAAATTACCGGACTTCCAATTTAATAATTCTGATTCAATGTCTTGATTAAATGAAGCTTTAAATTTCTTTATATAGTTTCGAGCACACGCAGCAGTTTAGCAGCTAAGCCATGCTTATTTCTATTATAACGACTCTAAAGACAAAACTTCTCTGCCCCTGTTCCGCGGCCTAGCAAGCATTCCCACTCTAACGTTCACACAGTCAGCACAAAAGATTAATCATCTCTTCATCTTCAGCCTTGGTCGACGTCAAGATGTCGGACACGAACTTCTTGTGTTTTAGCCCTCTCTATGTCTCTATGAAGCAGTAGAGACCTGTGGAGCGATCGGGGTTCGGCGGTGGCTACCTTTCGGGCGGTGATGAGGTCACGGCGGACCACAATGGTACTATCGCTGATGCATCCGGGACTTGGGCCCTACCAGGAGCGACTTCCCGTCAGCGCGGCATGAAGTACTGGCGCCACGGCGCCCACGGACCGGTGGACCATCTGGTATACGCTACGACACCGAACTTGCTGGTTCTGCATTCACGGAGGTGAGCTGCGAAAACTAACGCGTAGTGCTCGCTTAAATCTCTTCATGGTGCCTTGCCCCTCCAATATGTAGGGTAGAACCTCGTGCCTAGAACCATCCACTTGTGCCCATATTAACTATGTGTAAATTGGAAGTCCTGTGTCTCTTGTGTAGGTCTAATGATATAATAGTTTAGTCGTCTTAGCCCTTATCGATCCGTCTCTCTTATCCTGTGAGCTATATTTGCGAATACTCAAGACGTCCTGTTAATTTATAATTTACACGTTTCAAATTAAACGAATATATCCATTTCCTTTGCGCAGTGCAAACACCTATATCAAGTTGAAAACGGGCGAGTTTGCTGAAGCTCGGGAGGCGCGTCCGATGGTGACCACTGCCATCCTCGGCTCTCGACGCATTATTTCTTCGGCGGTCAATTAATAAACAATTATTTAGTTGATATTGCCTTATTTATCCCCCACTCGGCTGTGTTTTTTTCAATATTGTAGTTAACGTACTAGAACCTGTATCACATGTAGTGAGAAGCTTCAAACATCTTAATACGTGTGCAAGACTTGCAACAGTGTTGTTACATGCAGTTGAACTGGTGAAATGAACCTTACTCTTCATTCAAAGTTGTTCAGCTTGTATAACATAACATAACATAACATATTGATCTCGGCGCTGATGTGTAGGCCTTATGTGGCCTGTCGCCGATTCTTTTCCTTTTTGTGCCTTGTTCAAAGAAGATCTAAAATCGTATCATTTGACCGGATCTTTTCATGACTGACGATAGTTTGAAATAGCTACTCGACTTCCATCGGGTTCGATATGGTGCTAGGTATTTCAAATCTGAACATATACTTTTCCATAGCTTTATCTAGTCTGTTTTTGAAAGCGTTCATACTTAGAGCGCCAACGATGTCATCGGGGAGGCTGTTCCACATGTCGGTGATTCGAAGCGAGAAGAAATTTTATCGCGTGNTAACTGAACTAAATTCAGCACAAACTGAACTATTTCAGTTTCTTCGATACAATTACAATGACTGTGACACACACACACAAAAAAATTGAATTATTAATGTACTGCGAACCTACATCACCAATCATAGTTATTGATATAGCTTTATTTATAAAATTTGGAACATGTAGCAAGCTTTCTGATTATCTTAGATTGATTTACTCATACTGGATTCATGTCAGATTTCGATCCATCATCCAACACATGTGATGAAATTACCGTGCCACGATTCAGATTAAATAAAAATAAAGGGAGTTATAGTACGAAGATCGCATGTTGCGAGCAATTGATCCAATGACGTTCCAGACTTCCAATAACGATCCAATAGATAAGAATTTGACCTGTTTAATATGAGTTTTTTCCTATAAATACGGTAAAGGTTCGTGTGTGTATATTCAGTTATTATCAGTAAAGCATGCTTGAGCGTCTGAAACTTGGTGGACATTTTCATTAACTTCCCAGAGTGTCTCGCCTATTTGTACAATCACAAATGGCAAGCGTTGGCACAGCCACAGCCTCCAGAGTCCTGACTGAGCCACGCGTGCAGCCCTCACAAGAAAGTAGTCTCCCTTTCAATCAAGATTTTCTTGTCCCATTTTTTCTGTTTTCGCTTATTTCGAGGATAGGCTATAGGAAAATCATTTCAGCTAACAATTTCCAGGCTATTACATCTTCCAATTAATTCACTTCCAAAATGCTTCAATCTTCATTGCTTGTTGTCGTGTTTCTAACTTCTAGGTTTATATCTTGTGAAAAACATTTAATAGGATTCCGATACGCGACTACCGAATAAGTCCTTTAATCGTTGATTTTATTTTCATAGCTATAAAACTCAGTGTGTTGTCAGGAAATGACACAAAAAATGTAAATTGCTGCGTCTTAACTTGAAACCTATCATGTTGCTCTCATTTTGAAGATCCATATCGATGTTTGAGAAAGAATTCGATGGTAATAATAATTTATTGCAGGTTAAAATCGCGTGAGTTGATGACACACACAGCAAGTTTAAGATAATTGAATGTGCCGATAAAATATACTGATTTCTGATGTATTCAGTAGAAATATATCCATATGAGACAGACCCTAATTGAAGATAAGATATTAAGTCTTGAAAGAAAATAGTTTATTAAAGGCGGGAGGTTAAGAAAGAAGCTAATGTAACTATGGAAGTACGCGCGATCTAGCAGCCCTCATGGAACCTCTGTGATACTGCTCTGAATAAGTAGATAGTAATTTTTTATGATTATTCCTTAAATAGATGTCATGAAATAAATTTGTAATTTTGATCATTATTCGCATTAATTGCAAAGTTTAGCTATCGTTTGAAAACTGCATACAAGCCTTGAAAAAAACTATATAATTTGGGCTTTCCAAGTTTTTCTGCGCGGAATAATGGAAAAAAACTTTATTTGGAGTGAGGCGTGTACCAATAAGTGGAATCAATCAATGAATCTCCACGCGACTAAACATAGTAGGAGTTTGGATTGACTTTGATGATGTTGATTCTAGAAGATTCTAGATCACAATTCCTGCCAGCTTGGTAAGCAAAATCATTCCAGATCGAACATTGGACCAACATTTCTAGCAACAATGCTGCAAATATTCTTTTTATTAGCTACTATATATAATTTATATTTATATATACATTCCTTCTGAAGCTCTGAGCCTGGGAAGCGTCGTGGTCTAAGTGGCCGTCATCAATGAAGTGGATGAAGGTCTAAGTGACCGGCATCAATGCAGTGGATGAAGGTCTAAGTGACCGGCATCAATGAAGTGGATGAAGGTCCAAGTGGCCGGCATCAATGCAGCGGATGAAGGTCTAAGTTGCCGGCATCAATGCAGCGGATGAAGGTCTAAGTGGCCGGCATCAATGAAGTGAATGAAGGTCTAAGTGGCCGGCATCAATGAAGTGGATGAAGGTCTAAGTGGCCGGCATCAATGAAGAGGATGAAGGTCTAAGTGGCCGGCATCAATGAAGTGAATGAAGGTCTAAGTGGCCGGCATCAATGAAGTGGATGAAGGTCTAAGTGACCGGCATCAAACTATACATCAAGTGTCCACACAACAACTGCGTTCTCATCAAGGTATCTGACAAAAAGTTCAGAGACGCTCGCGCTCCGGCATCAATTCAATAATGATGGACTTTAATCTTATGAAGTGGGAGAGGTTAATCAGTGGCTGTGGGTTCAATGCTTATATTACTTCTATCATTTAATTAATAAGCTAATAAACCCTCTAGCGTGCTGGCCACGGAAAGAATTTGCAGTCAAGTGTTGAGTTGCGACTTGCCAGCCTTCGCCACGTACTAGGGACGCACAACCTTGTGCCGAGGGTAAATTTAGTTTAGTTTACGCTGTGACATTCATTTTCTGTGAAAGTTGTAAGGAGGCTTCACAAAAAACTGCCGTGTACAAGCTGAAATATTTTTACCGATGCATGTAATGCATTGGGTACGTTTAGAACGTTTATATTAAACACTAATTAAAACTTTATAACATATCTTTAAGATATGAAAAATAAAAAAATTAGAGATATATACAAAAAATTCATAACTGAAATCTATGCAATTGAAAATTGCAGCGTGAACTTCGAGGCCTCGTTCAACGCACCCGCCACCCAGTTCTATCACCTTTTTCTTCGGTTTTCTGATAATCATTTAAAATGTCAGTAATTTTTCACTTCATCTCGCTACAAAATTGAAATTCGAGCCGACTTATCATCAATAATAGGTAAGGCGATGTTACTGTTTGTTAGATGAGAAATGAAATACAAGATCAATATATTATTCATATATCCATCAAATATTGTACATATTATTACTGATTGAAAAAATCCTACCATCACATTTTCATTCCATTCAACATAAAAGTGGTGTTGGAAATACAAAATTTATTAAACTAAAGTCTCGGCGATTTAATACCAGAAAAATGTACATTTTATGTACATTTCACACCAACAAAAGTCTCGAAGGTTAAATGATGCAGAAGCTGTTGCATGTCAATATGTACTCTATGGAGGAAAATTGTCGTTGCCTGGCATTGATGTAAAACTTTGAATAAGGCAAATGCTATCCTGTTTCGACGTGTAAGGCAATAACACGTAAGGTTTACTCAGGCGTTCTTGAAGGTTGAAATAGGGGCAGAGGCTGTCCTATTTCAACGTATACCGTATACGTAGATAACACGTAAGGTTTTCTCAGGCGTTCTTGAAGGTTGAAATAGGGTCAGAGGCTGTCCTATTTCAACGTATACGCAGATAACACGTAAGGTTTACTCAGGCGTTCTTGAAGGCTGAAATAGGGCAG
>NW_025930552.1:0-661 GCF_000764305.2 Hyalella azteca | reverse complement strand
GTTTACTGGGTCATGCTGGGTCAAGTTGACTCACACGAGAGCAAAAGTGCAAAGTCCAAATTCTAAGTTCTCAAATTATTCTAGACTATACTATCGGAGGCATGGAAGTTGATGATAGGCGGATATTATGCCATTAATTTTATATTTTCGCTAACATTAAAATCGCCGGCAACGGTCTGCGTATTGAATAAACTCTGGTCATAATGATCTACGTTTAAATAAGAACTCGATACTGGACTTGGAACCTGCGCTGTTCGAAGAAAAGATCTTAAAACGGTCTGACCGGCATTTCAGTGGCCGGCCGATACGTCAGATAAAATAACATTTTGCATTTTCTTTAAATTTAACGCAGTAAAACCGTATCACATTTGAATAAAAGGAAAAGCCGTTTATTTTCACAGGCCAGTATAACGCCAGCCAGTCCCATTTCGAACAGTGTACATAAACTTAAAAACACTGATTTTTCAATAAATGCTGTGCCGGTTGAAATCCGACTTTATTATTACTCTCGATTTAATTATGATTTTTAAGTTTTCGTGTTCAAAATGTTCGTTATTTTCAGGACATTTCTGTCATTTTCGTTGTTGGTGGTGGCCTGCTATGCCGCGCCACAAACTGTCTACGTAAACAACCAATCCCCGTCGCACCTCTACATCAACAC
>NW_025930551.1:0-1666 GCF_000764305.2 Hyalella azteca | reverse complement strand
AATTTCCAAGATGGGGCGAAGAAATGTCGTCTTAAATTCAATAATAACCCGTATCTTCATCGTAAACCAACACCGGATGGGCCCTAGGACCAGAAATACGGCATCAAGATAATTCTGAAATAGAACTGCACAACATTTTTTGCGTTTCTACCGGTACCGTGGACGATAATTGCTATTGTAGTTTCAAGTGTTCGTTTATAATTATGAATTTATTCTCAATGTCATAATTTTTAATTGATTTATTTAATTGAGAATTCGAATAATTAATTTAATAAATTAATATATGACCAATTGATTGTTTACACAGTATTCCTAGAAATTAAAATCACGTTTGTTGTCAAATTATTGGTTAGTGCATTCCTTCAATTAAAATATTCCACAAAAATACTCTGATTTTAATACTTTGAAATATATTTTCTGAAATTATAACGATGACCGTTGTTTAATAATGATATATTTGCAATGAAGGATCCTAAGGAAGCAACTGACTACAAATAGTTGAGATCGAAAAATTTGATTATTAGAGAGAATAAATGATCGTCCATAAGGAAGAGTTAAACACCTTAAAAGTAATTAAAGTTGGAAATAAGGAAGTAGAAAATCAGCAGAAAAGACGAAACAATACTGAATTGTCAACAAATGACCGTAGAGAGTATGATATCCATGATAAACAAGGAATATATAATAAATTATCAAAATAATGACTAAAAGTTGCATAAAAGTTATTGGGAGCGTCAAAAAAGGATGAAAAAGATTATCTAATTATAAAAACTTTTACCGACTGTTAACCTAATTGCCTCCCAGAGTTCTAGCATTAGAAGGATCAAGTATTTTTAAAAAGTCTGTATTGATCCGCTCGCCAAGACTTGATTAATTTGAGCATAACTTGAATATTTCAACGCAAAGTAATATTTGGTTCGGTAGTTGCCAATTAATTTAAAAAAAGTTTAATTGATTGAAACCACATGAAATATATCCGCTGAAAAATACAGAAAGGCAAACTGTGCTGATGCATTCAACCTTATCGCTTCGCGCTCATTTAGCAGTTTTTACAAGGCCGTTAATTAAGATTTCTCGTATAGAATGTGAAAGTAAATTTCCCATTATACGATTCTCAGTTTGAATGAATAATAATCCTGCACGAGAAGATACTGGAGAAATTTCGTTTCAATTTTCGCCGATAAGAATTTCAGATCATTTCAAATATGAATCTCGATACAGGCATACATATTTAATGATGATATTAATTGATAAAAATTCTATTGAAGCGTATTCCATAGCGCGTCCATGATTCAGTTCAGTGAGGTATGTAAAGATGCGGCAAATATGTTCTTCTAAAACCTGAGAGTAACGCTTGACATTTTACTCAAATTAAAAAAATTTAGTTAAAATGAATGGTCGTAATATCTCCGACAAAATTATAGATTTGATCGATATTACACAAGCAAGAATCTGCATGCAAATGTTGTGTTCGAGAACTTAATCACTGCTTATGGTAGTCAAGAAGCTCTGTGGTCAAACAAATTTTGATCAAATACGAATATATAGGACCCTGCTGTCTTTATCCTGCTGACAGATATTGATTGTTATGTGTTATGCATATATGATTGAATCAAGGGCTCTGCGAGATTTTGTAGATGATATGTAAGTATCAGAGTAACTTAAA
>NW_025930550.1:0-292 GCF_000764305.2 Hyalella azteca | reverse complement strand
TGATGATGGAGCTGGACTCCGAAACGTTTTCAATATCGATATGGTGAATTTTCTTGGCGTTTTCTTTGCTTTTAAATTCCTTGTAATAATAATCAGTGCACATCATCATCATCGCCGGTTCAGTCTTATCAACAACAGCCCAATATTCCAAAAATGAATTTCACGAGGAAGTGTGGAGGCCACGTGTTGAATTAATCCATATCATCGTCTCCGTTAATATCGATTTCAACGTATCATTGAATTCATCATAATTAGAGCAAACTCCGTTTTAGGCTGTTTGCTTTTAACATTT
>NW_025930549.1:0-527 GCF_000764305.2 Hyalella azteca | reverse complement strand
TTTTTGTTACCCATGATCAGCCTGGGGAGAGTTTCATCTTTTCCGGTTTTGGTAATCGGAATAGTACATCGACTAATAAATTGCATGACATATTTCATGTCACTTTAGATCAGAAAATGACAGGAATATGAAATAAAGCAATCAACATCAACCCGACTACCCCGTTTTGATTTACAATCCGTTTACAATGAAGCGGGACCCAAAACAAAGTCCTGAGAATATTTAGATGGCGGAAATGAGAATATATAAAATAATTTTATAAAAATGATTTTTAATAATTCGAGTGACTTTGCTCTCCTCATGCATTAGTTGGGCGAATAAATGAGAGGCTATATAGTTGGGTGCTATACAACATATACCTAAATATTTAATATACACATAGACTAGTTTACAATGTATATTCAATTCACAAAAAATATAACGCAGTACTCGCTGCAGTGAGTGACAGAGAGCGCATTTTCTCGTCGACGAAAACTTGAGGTCACGGACGGACGGACAGACAGACAGACGGACATGGCGAGCACAAT
>NW_025930548.1:0-378 GCF_000764305.2 Hyalella azteca | reverse complement strand
GGGCTATGGGTGCCTATATTATATATCCAGTATAGGGCTATGGATGCGTATATTATATATCTAGTATAGGGCAATGGGTGCGTATATTATATATCTAGTATAGGTCTATGGATGTGTATATTATACTGTATATCCAGTATAAGGCGATGGTTGCATATATTATATATCCAGTATAGGGCTATGGATGTGTATATTATATATCCAGTATGGGGCGATAATTGCGTATATTATATATTCAGTATAGGGCTATGGGTGCCTATATTATATATCCAGTATAGGGCTATGGGTGCGTATATTATATATCTAGTATAGGGCAACGGGTGAGTATGTTAAATATCTAGTATAGGTATATGGATGCGTATATTGTGTTTCCATTAT
>NW_025930547.1:3947-66818 GCF_000764305.2 Hyalella azteca | reverse complement strand
ATACATTTGTTATAATACTAATGCATTCATTATATTACGTAATTATACATTTACTGTAATACATGCTTGATTGAGGACCAGAGCATGCTTTTTATTAATAATATTTTTATTAGTTTTTTTCAACAAGTAAAACAAAATTTCTTGCTGGTGCCGGGCGATCAAAAAACAGGATACCAAATGACATTTTAATTGATTGCGACGTTTCGAAAATATTATTTTCATTATCAAGCTGGTGAAGGTTATACAACACATGAAATTGAACTTTGAAAATGACAGCAGTACAAATCAATGGTATGTGGACACAATATGAAATCCTAACTTAAAAGTACTCTGAAAATAATTTCAGCTTTACTGCAGATATGTCGATGAAATTTTTGGTGTCATTCCAGACGAAGAGCATTTGATGGAACTTCGTTGAGCTTTGGAACAGGATTCAGTCATGGAGTTTACCCATGAAATTGGACAAAACCATTAACTGCCATTCCTTGATATATTTGTGCGGATTGAAGATAATTCCTGTGTCACTAATGTAATAATGTTTACCTAAAATCTACCGATATCGGAAAGTGCTTAACGAAGAAAGAGAATGCTCTCAACGCTATAAAACCCTCACAGTGCGAGCTCTCATACAATGAGTATTCAAGACCTGCACATCCGAGAGTGATTTAAAACTGAACTCAGAACTCGCAAACAAATTGTAGTGAATAATGGGTTTTCAAGTCATACAGTTGACAAATATCAAATTACCGATCGAGAGAAAACTGAACCAACAATGAAGCAATATCTAATGGTACGCCAACAACAACTTCTACCAAAACCAGATGAACAAAGGCTACAAAGTGGATGAACGAGTCCTACAGTCAATCATCCATAGTAATATCAAGAGCACAGCGGATAACGGAAAAATAAAAATTCTGATATCTACAAAAATAAGAAGATTATTATATTCTTTTATGACCCTTAATTATATTCTTTTCATGACCTCTAGGACTAAGTTATTCCAATCGAGTCCTGTTTTTTCGATATAATATTAGGTCTTGTTTAGGTTTTATGTCTGTCTTAGATTTTGACTAATAATATGACTTTATTCATGTTTAGTTTCTCGAACTGATGATGGAGCTGGACTCCGAAACGTTTTCAATATCGATACGGTGAATTTGCTTGGTGTTTTCTTTGTTTTTAAATTCCTTGTGAACGTGCGATATAAGCAGACTGATAATATAAGTATCTTGTAAAAATAATAATCCCTATAAAAAATCCGGACTGGTTCAAGAAACTAATGTTGTTTGTAAATTCTCATGTAATAAAGAAGGTTGTATACTTCTTCAAAATATAAACTACATTGGTCTTACTAGCACGACCTTTAGCCGACGACTCACATGCCATCTACAATCTGGAGGACCTAAGAACCACATGCGGGAGGCTCACAATGAGGCCATCACCCGAGCGACATTGGAGGCCTGCACTAGCATAGTTATGCGGTGCCCCGACCCATCGAGACTGGCGATAGCTGAGGCCCTCGTTATCAAGAGCGAGTCTCCAGCTATCAACCTCCAAACTACAGGATTCGTCCGGACGCTGAAATTATTTTAAGAGTAATTTTAAGTTTGGATTTCAAATTGTGTCCACTACACTATTGATTTATACTACTGTTATCTCAAAAGTTCAATTTCAAGTGTTGTAAAACCTTCACCAGCTTGATAATGAAAATTGTATTTTCGAAACGTCGCAATCCATTAAAATGTCGTTTGTTAACCTACTTTTTGATCTCCCGGCGCCAGCAAGAAATTTTGCTCGACTCATTGAAAAAACGAATAATAAGATTATTAATAAAAAGCATGTTCTGGTCTTTAATCAAACCTGCATAAAAAAAGCATCTGCCGAATTACATCAATTATTATATTAAGTATACATTTAACATGTTAATTTTACATTTAACATATTAATTATACATTTAGTATATACATTCATTATATTAGTTATACATTTTTTATATTAATTATACATTTATTATAATAAATATTCATTTAATATATTAATTATACATTTATTATATTAGTTTCTTATTTATACCAGTTAAAGCGCCCCTTTTTGCTGCACACGACACTAACCGTAGCCAGGATACCGAGGGGTGAGACGCGGAGCTCGTGCATGATGGCGGCTTGAGTTCCTGGTTTTATTGTAGCTTTAATTAATTAATTGCGAATTCCTGGTTTTATTGTAGCGTTAATTGAAATTAAAAGGTAATTGTTGCTGCAAACTCCTGGATTTATTGTAGCGTTAATTGAAAGTAACTGTAAAAATAGGAGGCGAGTTAAAATGGTCACGGTAATTATTGCGGCAGAATAATCATGAGGGAGCTAAGATTATTGGGTGGTGATAAAGAACCTTGGATTGGTATCCCCCGAAGTCAGTTAATGTTAACGGTAATGTTAAATTAGTGTTAATTAAAGACCAGCCAGTTAATGTTAAATTTTATAAAAATTTACATCGAAATAAGCGAATATTCGACATATGTAAAAAAATATTATAGACGTACATCAATCGCAGAATAAATTTCTGGTTAAATATATATAATATATAAAATATATGTATAACTTTTAATCCTACTTTCCGAAGTTGCAAAGGAATTCGTCACTTATAAAGAATTTATTTTAAAGATAATTAATTGTGTATGCAGAAAAGAAAACGTAAATTTCAAAAAGCCGAGAAATGAGCAATAGTTCGCGCCTACGGCAGGTGTTCAAGATATTAGGAACATATTTTCGTTATGATACAACATATTATACAATATATAATACACATAACACAACACAACACAACACACAACACAAACATTCTCGACCGCACGCGGGGCCCGAGAGCTGCAGACTAGCGCCCCTAAACGGCGCTGCTAATCAAAGAGGGACGACACAGCTGCAGCACAGGTGCAGCACTTGGTGCTCATAACAGGTGCTCAGTCCTCACCACCTTGTGCTCACTTTACCACATATGGCGCTCACCTGACCACATCTAGTGCTCGCCACATCACTTAGTGCTCACCTGACCACATCAGGTGCTCACCTGATCACATCAGGTGCTCACCACATCACTTAGTGCTCACCTGATCACATCAGGCGCTCACCACATCACTTAGTGCTCACCTGACCACATCAGGCGCTCACCACATCACTCAATGCTCAGCTGTTCACATCAGGTGCATACCACATCACTTAGTGCTCACCTGACCACATCAGGTGCTCACCTGACCACATCAGGTGCTCACCACATCACACACAAAATTTTATACAGCGCTCGCGTGTGTGGAGATGTTGCAGGTGAGACATTTTTTCAAGCGCCACGCAAACCACGTCGTCTACGAGGTCCTATCACTTCAATACAAATGCGAGTCTGCTAACTAATAGGCAGAAATTAACTCTTAGTTCGTAAGGCCATATAGCAAACGTATTTATCTTCCCTTGCTAAAGTAAGGCTATGTGATTGTTTTACATCATCGTTAGTTATCATTGCTTTCTTAGCTTTGTGGTGTGAGAAAAAGCATGGCAGATGAATTCATTATTTTATTTGCATGAATGCTTTAGAGTAAACAATAATATATAAATTTATTAGCTGAACAATAATGAGTATCCAAAATACCAATCATTTAGTAAGCTCGGTAATAGTTAGTGCATTATTATCCCACCGCTTGAAATGAGTGTTCAAGTACAAGCTATACGATCTATACAGATCTAGCGTTACAAGGAGAGTTTGTTATATTTTCCACGTGTATATATTCTGTCGGATGCAAGTGTTCTGTGTGAATATAAATGCAACCACTGAGGGATGGGGGGTTAATTACACCGACCAATGTACGCTCAGACAATTGAGACGGACTTTGTCCCAATAGCGAAGCATATTAAGCGCTTTTGTGGGTTTAATTTGGTCCAGCAGCAGGCCGTGTCAGCGCTAGATCCTGTTTCTGCTTATACTGAGGGTGGGCAGTGAGTCACGATTCGGAAGATATGATCCACGCTTTGTTCAGAGTGTAGCGTAGAGTGTAGCGTAGAGTGGAGCGTAGAGCGTAGCGTAGAGTGTAGCGTAGAGTGTAGCGTAGAGTGTAGCGTTGAGTGTAGCGTAGAGTGGAGCGTAGAGCGTAGCGTAGAGAGTAGCGTAGAGTGGAGCGTAGAGCGTAGCGTAGAGAGTAGCGTAGAGTGTAGCGTAGAGAGTAGCGTAGAGTGTAGCGTAGAGTGTAGTGTAGAGTGGAGCGTAGAGTGTAGCGTAGACAGTAGCGTAGAGTGTAGCGTAGAGAGTTGCGTAGAGTGTAGCGTAGAGTGTAACGTAGAGTGTAACGTGAATGTAGCGTAGAGTGTAGCGTAGAGTGTAGCGTTGAGTGTAGCATTGAGTGGAGCGTTGAGTGTAGCGTTGAGTGTAGCGTAGAGTGTAGCGTAGAGTGTAGCGTAGAGTGTAGCGTAGAGTGTAGCTGCACTTGCCATACCGAAACTAACAACCCGCAAGTGTTCAGGCTTTGATGGATGCACGCGTATGTTAAAACTCATTTATATGTGTATGAACAATTCGATGAGGTGAACTAAATCTCTAACTTTTAACTTATTTCAGCTCACTTATTGACGCACATTTCTCTATGTTTTGTGATGCGATGAAGTTTTCAACGTGAACTGTGAATTTTTTTCACGAGTACATTTATGGTATTTCTTGCTAGTGACCTTCATGTTTATGATGGGTAATTTTTATCATTATGTCATGACACAAAACTATTGCGCTCGCCCTGACGAAAACTTATTGCATATGTCAACCAACACAAACTGCCCATAAGTTGATCTATGGTATATTTGTTTGTTGCAAACTAATTACATATAACAACCAACACTGTAAACATATTCATGATAAACTAAAATCTTCTCCTTCACTCGTGCAACTACGTACGTGACCCGCCGTCTAATGACGATGGGGCATTTTAAAAAATATTTTCTTAACAAAACGCACCAAGTTTTTTCTCACGCACTAATGTTGTACGATGGTATACCGTATATCATATAGTATATTAGTACGTTATATCATGAATGTGAACCCTGTAAATATAGGATAGACTTTCGCTATTATTCTTTCAGCAGGGCCTCGAGTCTGTCTGTGATGAACCTTCCTAGAAGGAACTCTTCATGTTCTCTGCCCTTTGTCTCTACATGGTAAGTTGAGTGGTCAGCGCGGGTTGGTACTTGTGGAATAATCCAGGATATTACATTCTATATATGCGAGTTTTAACCAATCGGTCAACGGAAAAATAACGAAACACTAGATTCATACCTAGGTAATGTACCACATTTTTTGAACCGTAACTTTCAAAGAAACTACCCAAATAAAAATTTAAGGTGGCAAATCGATGATTAGCGGTGGTTATAGGTAAAAATTATAGGTGGAGCACCGATGGCGCATCGATAGCGTGTCCGGTCTGTTAAAGCGCAACATTCCTAGTTACTTCTAAGCCGACGAGCAGAGACAAATGTTACCTGTACGGACTCGATTAGAAGCGATCTGTCTGTCAGCTGAATATTTTAAGTATGCCGATCCTGATAGTGAGAGGAGATGTACAAGATCTCAGGGACCCGTAGATGAATACCCACATGTGCAAACTAAAACGCTTGAATATCGTCACAAGTAACTTCGGGTATGTTTAGCTTTGATTCTAGATTTGTCACCGATAAAAATTTTTACATGTACATTATTGATAACTAAATAGTCTTTTAACTGGTACGATTTACTGTGATTAGTTGAATAATGTTTCGAAATGTGTATGTAAAGTGATGGATGCCCCCACTGCGTAAAGTGAATTTTGTACCATAGATTTATAGATTTAATATTGTGTAATAAATAATCCTTGTATACCGCATAATGTTTTCAATGTATAGTCCGTAGGAATCAGAAAGATGTACGGTTTAATGTTAGAGTTTATAGACGTGAATTGTTTGATGGAATAAGGTGTTCAATTTGTAGTGGTTTGGGTTTTATTTTCGCAAATCTGTTTCCTAGGATTGTAAATACTAGTAAATATAGTAAACTTTGTAAATATCTAAGTTCTAGGGTGTCAGGACTAAAAGTTTAAAAGTGCAATATTAGCAATTGCACTTAGTGGGGGGCAATGTTAGGGAATAGTGTAAATTTATTCATATTTTTAGCAACAATTTTTCCATTTTCATTTAGACTTTCAGTTCCGTAATTTAGGTTTTGTATACTTGCAGGATTTTAGTCATTCATGTTTTAGACTTTAGCTGGAGTGGACGGGACGGCACAACGCAATTGTAAATACGTGTTTTACCAAATATATTGTGAATAATCCGTGTCTTATATGTACTGAAAACCTTGCCTGACCGTTTGAGAAATGATTAAGAAGTAGTCCCCCAGCAGTATCGATGACTTATTTTTTGTTACTGAGGGGATGTGGCACTTCTCGACGTTGAACGCCATCTGCCAAGAGCTTTACCAGGCTTCCAGCTTGTTGAGGTCATCCTGCAGGAGAGCAACGTCATGTGGGTTTCTGATGTGGGAGTAAAGTACGGTGTCGTCTGCGAATAATCCAAATTGGTTTGGATTCCATCACAAAGGTCGTTGATATAGATCAAGAAAAGGGTAGGACCCAAAACAGAACCTTGGGGCACTCCTACATGACTGACCCAATGCTGGAGCTCTCGCCTTCTACAACGACTTGCTGAGTGCGGTCTGAGAGGAAGCTGGAAATCCATCTCTTGGTCATGCCCCTGACACCATAATAGTCCATCTCGGTGAGTAAGCACTGATCGATGAGGGACCTTATTAAAGGCCTTGGAAAAATCGAGCAGGATCATGTCGGTCTGGCCACCTTTGTTGACCTCCGCTGCAAGGTCATCCACCGTCAGGACCAGTGGGGTTTCACAGGACCTCCTCCTGCGGAAGCCATATTGCGCGTCGCTGAGATTGCTGTTGCGCGCGGTCGAGGTGGTCTGTGACCTCCGATCTGATGATATACTCTAGTAGCTTACAGCACACGCAGGCCAAAGAAATGGGCCTGTAATAGGCCGCCTGATTACTGTTTCCGTTCGTGAATACTGGCTGCATCAAGGCATGCTTACAGATGGCAGGGACGACTCCTGTGGACAGCGATCTGTTAAAGAGAACCGACAATGCAGGTGCCAGCTCAGCGGCCGTCGCTCTGAGAAGTCGACATGCGACTTTGTCCGGGCCGGCGGCTTTCCTGGGTTTAGACCGGAAAGAAGTTCCCTGACTCCGATGGCGGACACGGAAATGTCTGGAATGTTTGGGTGCGGGCTGAAAACATAGATGCGAGCATTTTGGGTCTAAAGAAACTTGCAGCCTAGCTGTAACATTTATTTGCATTAAAGTTCACTTAATAAAAAACAGCCGTACAAAACGGATTGTGGACAAATGATAATCTAAGTAGCAAATAAAAATTTGTTGCAGCTCACGGTACTCACGCTGTCGGGATACGGTGCCACAGAGAGTCCAAAGCACAGCATCTGCAAAACAGAACAAGTTAAAATAAAACGAGATGAACAGAATCAGGAAAAAATGAATAAAAATTAAAAATTGAAATTAAGAATTAAAAATTAAAAATAAAAAATTTAAAATTTAAAATTTAAAATAAAAAATTAAACATTAAAAATTAAAAAGTGGAAATTAAAAATTAAAATTAAAAATTAAATTCAAACCAGAGTTAGGGGAATCAGACGAAGAACAACTAGTATGGATTACCTGCAAATTTAGTCAGTTAAATTTTTACTTTTTAAACAAAACATTTNAAGATCAAAAAACAATAAGAAAATTGTTAATAAAAAGTACGCTCTGGTCTTCAACCAAACCTGTATAAATGAAGAACTTCTGCCTAACTACACTAATATGTATATGCATACATATATTAGTATAAGATAGCAGAATAAGCTCGTTTAAACACGAGTGGTTAATGACCAGAGAAATCATCGATTTAAATTTTCAGGATCGAACAATATTCTTCAGTTGACGTTGGTTGATGAAAATTCACTTATTTCACTTATTTCCGCCTAAATTTCAGTATTCAATGCTTCCTATAACTTGAAAATGAATGATGTCACATTCGAAACGTCGTTAATAAATTAATTTACTTCCTTGAACCTGAATTTTCATCAACCAACGTCAACTGAAGAATATTGTTCGATCCTGAAAATTTAAATCGATGATTTCTCTGGTCATTAACCACTCGTGTATACATATATGTATGTACATATACATATACATATATTCGATATAACTATACTTAAATGAATGAAATTCAATAAACCTGCAAGAAAAAGATTGATGACAGGTAAACGACTACGAAAACGATGCACCGAATCAAGGAGCAATGTGCAAAAATTCGTGGAACAAAATCGGCAAGGGATAAAAAACTATGTCTCAAACATGTTTTTAGCTTTACGTTGAAAAATTTATGTAACCAGAGTGGAGGTATATACTTTCCGCCGTAATGCTTCAAGTGTCAAGTGTTTTCTGCATTTGAATGGCTCACCACCATCGATGTCGGGCCCGGCATCGTCAGGCTGCTGAAGCGTACGGAAGTGGTAGTCGCCTGATATCCCTGCAGACCAGACGAGCGTGAAGCCACGTTTACCTGCGAGTGAACATGGGTGGGTTACTCCAAAATGTTAAAGGTAAATAATTACGCATAAAGCTCGTATCTGTTATCGATGAAATGCTCAGCTTGTATGCTTGTTCAAGGTTTTATATATAAGGCTCTGTGTGAAACTACGTAGATCACAGTTAGAGAATTAAAAGAGGTTTTGTTGAAATAGCGATGCACTTCAGTGCGTGTATGCTTCCGTGAGGTTTACCGTGCCCCAATTTGGCCCGGTTAAAGAGCACAGACGTGTTATGCTTCTGAGATGCTATTAATTGATTCGATGTTGCTGAATGCGAAGAATTAAAACTAGTTCTGTAAACCTGATCGTAAATCATTCCTAATCAAATGATCGGATAGATCATGGGAACTTTGATCAATATTTTTGTGAAAATACAGGACGAACATTTCAGCTTCATTTTTAATTGACCAAAGCCTAAAATTATACTGTCTCAACTAGAGCAAATAAAAACTTTTTCGGAAAACTTTACAATCGTTCAAACTTTGCCGATAACTTTGCATTATAAACTATCTACAAGAACATAAATTTAATAAACAAATGCCTATGAGGTAAATGCTTTAATATTCTGCTTTAATATTAGAGGAACATGCATTGATATTTATTAAAGAAAATTGTTACCCCGATGGCTCGAGGAAAAGCTCCGCGTTGAATTAAAAAAAAATTATATGTACGTTCATTCATACATATATATTAATTTAGATATACAGTTATATATATATGCAAGTTTGATTGAAGACCAGAGCATGCTTTTTATTAACAATCTTCTTGTTCGTTTTTTCAATGAGTCGAACCAAATTTCTTGCTGGCGTCGTAAGATATTGGATATTTCACTAATATTTTCAAATCCACAAAACAATTATGATATTTTAAACAAATTCTTCTCTTACTATGTTGTTATTACTGCAAAATTATGAGATCAATTGCTACATTATGAGAGGAAATTGTTAAAAAGGCTTTCTAGTATAAAATTCATGCATCACCTTGGTACACAGCAGTTCATTTGGCAATGTAGCGAGGCCAGGCTGTAATATTGGCAGGAACTTGGCATTGCGCATCCTTGGACGCTTTCCCAGCAGCAGACAGGAACTAGAAATTTTAAGAAATTAGGTAAAGTAATACTGCAGATATTCTCTTACCAATTAAAAGCAATTAATGTTCTTGGCACAAAAGTAAATCAAGGATGCTAGTTGCAATTCCAGCCCACATTCAATTTTTCTGCAGGCTGAACTTCAAGGAATAAGCAAACCTATAGGTAGCTTTTACAATGTAAGTCTCAGATTCTCCTTCATTTCCAGTGAAAGCATTGTGAATGAGGGACTTTTTAGTAAAGTAAATTCAACTTATCTGAACAAAAATGAAAATATAAACTGGCACCATTCTATTTTATTTTTAAGCCTGTGCTACACAAGTTTTGATGATTTTCAATGTGAAACTAGTTCGGAGTGCATGTGATGGACTATTCTATTGGACATTTGTAAATTTGACTGGTGCTGTAAAGCCTAAAGGTGGAAATTAACAGTAGGTAGTAAATCTCGTATGGTCTATAAGTAATGAAAATTGTCCTTTCTTTTACACCTGGCTGATATTGATAGTGTCGGATCAACAAGTGTCATGATCTCCTAGTAGTCTGATTGATTTTGAACAAATGAACCATCACTACAAAGTGACTAGCCTACATGTACATTCATATTTGATACAAGAATGATTAATAAATTGAATGAAATGTTATTTGTATTATTTTTTACGTCAACAGAAGATCAACTGACATGTATTTCTAGTAGTTAAAACTACTTGTAGCTTACCTTCACTGGACGATTGATTCAGAATTCAGATGCCATCAGTCCTACACTACAACAATCATATTCAGACCTTCGAACTAAGTTCGGACTTGGCGGGCCAGCAATACATACTTCTAAGTTCAAGAAATAAACGTCATTGTCGATTCTTACAGATAACATCTCCTTTCTATAAGCACATTCCATTTTTCATGCAGTATGGTAAGCATTGTGCTGGTTCTCATCGCTAGCAATGAACAACATTATGCATTATGCACTTGGAATTCACAGGCACTGCAACAACTCTGAACAAGCCATGACGAAGAACGCCGTTTGGCATTCCGCTATTTTGAAGCATTTTCCCCTTGACAGGAAAAAAGGATGTTTATCAAATTTCTAATGCAGTCTTTCAAAAATTCCTTCTTAGATTGAATAATTCATTAAAACACTGGAAAAATTATTTGACATCTTACCACACTTTGTAAATTTATTTACGTTATTGTCTCAACAAATTTTCAAAATATACTCCCGCATTCTAAAATTTTAGGGTGGATTAAAATTTTTTTACCCCAATTCTTTCTCAAATTACGATTTGCGCCATAAATCGTTATTCATTTGTTAATTCGAAAACTTACGAAGAATAATAATATTCCGAGCATTGTTTTAAAAATAAATTTGACTAAATTTATGACAAAATATTCCTGATAAATATTTCTGAGCAATATTTAAAGTTTATAAACTGTTAGGAACTGCATGATTTGTTTCAGGAAATCAAACAGTTTTACAAGAGGAAGCTTGTTCATTGTAGATGAAATATGGGATTATATGCTAATCATTCCTAAATAACTCTCTTTACGTTACAATTTTTTTAAAAACTCGTCTAATGCTTTTCTATTCATCGACAAGAAAATTTTTTAATACATTAAGTCACCACCGTATAATATGACATACAAATTGTTAGCAAGATAATATGTGCTTCGCCATTGTTGCGACGTATAGTTGCGATTTCAATAAACATAGTATACAAAACGTTTCAGTAAACTCGTTGTCAACATAGAAACTCAATTCTCTCTCCCACTTCTTACCAAACCCCCAATTCTCCCCTATTGATGTCCTGCTCTCAACCTGCCTCGAAACGGACACGGACGGCAAGCCGTTGCCTATATATATGACGCTGTGAAATTCCTGCCAATATGCGGCTGCTCCCTGTCTCGATTTTTAACAAGGGACAGTTTCCTGAGATTCCTGCTGCAATGCTGGGGCTAAACTGTTCTTCTGCTGTGAACGGCGCAGAATGCGTCTCCGAAATTTAACTGGCTACTGAAGATACGCACCAGTAAGGACACGCACATTTGCTCCTTCCTGTGGACGGATTTTGATATACCTGAACTCACACACATACTAACAGTTACGTGTCCCTGGGTCCCCTAAACTCAAGAATATCCGTCTAAACACCACTAACAGAAACTTTCATACTTGACACGTGACTTTTCTCACGCCCCACACGCACACAGTTCTGAGAGGTGAGGCCCGCTCTGGGCCTTAAAGAAAGGGTTAAGCTAGAGATTAGTGCAGGTCACTGCTTCGCCTAACCTAACCTAAGCTAACCAACTGTTCTGCCCTCTAACGCTAGGCGTTATTCAGCTTCAACAAGTTACGAGAGAGCCTTCTGAATTCAGAGGAATGATGAATGAATGAATTATGTTGCACTTGGTTGTGGAATCTGCAATGGTTCACACATGCTACTGAAACCTTGACACATTTATTTATGCTTCAATATTGCCTTACGATAATCAACACTTGTTTCATGTCATGCTTTCTTTTTATTATCTCGATTGCTCTCATTTTGACTTTTCAACCAATTCACGTCTCGTAAAATCAAATATTATTTGTAGGTCAATTATATAGTTTCATTCGATCTTGAATGCGTCAGGTGATTTTAAGTGATAATATGGTCAGTTGAACAATAATTTCGTTACATATTTATTAACAGGGAACGTGTGACTCATACACATAAATGATACAGTTCTCATTCATGCAAGTATCTCACGGACTCACTGAAAGGCACAGTTGCAGGCGGTCCGTAGGAAATGCTGGAACTCGCCACGTAAATGACTTTCTCGCCACCAAGACAGGAGCAAGGCTTCCTGTTGAATTGGTAAGCCGTGCAGGTTCCATTGAACGCAAAAGCAGTCATATCTGGAATGATTTAATTCGTTTTCGGATAATTTTTTTTTCTTTCGCCAAAGTACGATTAATTTTTTCATAATTCATATATTTCAACCCAACTTTTTCGTAGTAGCTTCAAAACCCAAAATATTTAACATCCAATTTCTGAGAAACCTCATGATCTTATTCTCGATTATAGAACTCATTTTGGATTGATTTTTTACAGTTGAAAATAATTAGCCATTCCTTGTCCACTGATGGCCCGCCTCTACACTTAAATCGTTAAATATCAGTGAATCAACTTTGGAGCTTTCAAGAAACATATAAAGTATCATGCATATAAAAATACATGATATTCACACAGCACAGTAAAATGAACTGCCGCAGGCTCGTAAGTGAAATCATGCGGCCTTCGTGCAAGACAATAGTTGGACTTTGTTTGGAATACCGTTAACTGGGTAAGATTGGCCACTTGTTTGTAACGTTGACCCAATGTTAGAAAATTTTTGGCTGTGCTGTTATGTGATCATGTGAAGAGTTATCGAACTAGTTAATGCATCAATAGATAAGTAGCATAACTGGCTTGACTGGTTGTAATGTCTGGGTTTAATTCCATATTTCTCAACCACTCAAGGCCTGCTTCATTTACTCAGTGAAAAGTCATGACATTTGTTAGGTAGTACAAATTTTTGGTTTAAAAATAAATTGTTGAGAGTTGCTAAAGGTAAATTGTGTTATAATATTATACGTATATACCATGATTTCAAGTATTTTCGGCGTATTAAGGTTGTTATCATTGTCAATTACAAAATAATGTTATTTTAGTATTTGATAGAATAGAATAGAGGTGTCGGCGTTGAAGAAATAGGCCCATGGCCTGTTTCGATGTTTTTCGATCGAAAACTTTCGATCAGAATTGGGGAACTTCGACCCAAACATTTAAAAAAATCATGATAATATGAATTAAGTTTCAAGGAAGAAAAAAATGTGCACCTACAGTATTCTTCAAATGAAGATGATGCTGAGATTATATTAGCGTGTGACAGGCAAAGCGATTTTTTCTGATCTGGAGGCAGTGATAACTTTATTGATGTTAAACAAAATAGAATGGGCAGAAGTACCATGGGAAAATTTTCAGATTATCTGAAGCCGGACCTTTAGTTGAAAGCATGGAAGAGTGGCCTAATTTTAATCATATCGCTGGCCATGAAAACAAGATTGCCGGACTTGAGTCTGGGCGAATTTTTGTCAAAAGATAATTCTTACAAAAATGGCTTGAAAGAGAAAGAAATTCTATGCACCAGAACTTGACAACTATGTCTGATATGAAAGATCTTCGGTACATTTTACTTTTACTGACTTGAAGTTTTTTATTATATTCACATTTCTAACAGTTTTATGTAAGTTTTGAAAATAAAAGGGAAAGCAGAAATTTGATTGTAATTTAGTTATGCCTCATTTTAACCCAACCAATACTTAACATATGTAGGTTTATTAATATTTAGAAGTATGGCATAAAGTTCCTCCAATTGAAGGCAACTTTAGCACAATAATTAAAAAAATCATAATATATATGCGAAACAATTGAGAGGTCTTAACACGGTTTTCATATATAGATATAAAGTTTGTTTACATATTAATATACATTGGCAAATAATATAGCAAATGCTTCAAGATATTGAAATTATTAAATTTTGACTGGCCTAAATTTGAGCCAATCAGACCCCAGCTGATCGTATCTTTTATAAATAACATTTAGTTCAATCAAAGTCGAATGATAATTACGAAAATGAACAAAAAGTTTCATAATTAGGCTTTATTCACACCATACTGCCGCGCCCTCGCCAGTCACGGTCCAATCCAATATTATTTTTTGCATTTTTATGGAAGAATGCATGCCAGCCATGCAAAGAACCTGCCCTGCCATGCACTGTCCAGCCACGATCAAGGCAAAACATATTCTGGCTGGTACTGGCATGGTGACTCGCATGGTACGAAAAGAAAAGAACAGAAAAGACGAAAATGATGCGAGAAGGATTGAAGTGAGGACTACGAATGGGACAGAAGTTAGGGCTACGAAAGGGGTTGAAGAGAGGACTACCAAAGTGATTGAAGTGAGGACTACGAAAGGGATTGAAGTGAGGACTACGAAAGGGACTGAAGTGAGGACTACTAAAGGGACTGAAATTAAGACTACGAAAGGGATTAAAATGAGGACGATCCGTGACCGAACTAAACATGCGAATGCACCTAGCAGAGAACGGACAGTGACTGGCATATGCTTGGCACGTGCCAGGCAGGAAGGCGAGAATCAACCTAAATAAGCCCAAAAGTCGCGACTCGTAACCATGTCGTTGTATCGGTGATACCGTTGGCGGCCCCCCTCGGTCTGGTCTGGCTTACCCTTATCCTAGGTAAGTTCATCCTGAATGCTGCTACCAATATTCTGTCCATAGATCTAAATATTTTATCATCCGGTTTCGTATGTGATAACCTTTTAGTCTTATCCAAATTGTTAAATCGACATAACAAAATAAAGGCTAATAAAAAGTGTCTGTCGGATGTAGCGCGTCATTATCAGACAAGATAAAAACAGATTTCCCCGGAATGGAGAAGTAGTATTCTTACTTGCCAAAGCAGACATTCTCGCGCACTGCACCACATCCGAAGCTGTGATGTTCTTGGACGTAGTTGTTGCGAAGGCCAAATCGTTCGCCGTAATCGAAAGGCGCCGGTATGTCTGAGAGAAGGACATACGTTAGAGTCGCTACGTCTGAAGAAAGGGCATACGTTAACGTCGGTAAGTCAGAAGGAATGACATGCGTTAGCGTCGGTATGTCAGAAGTATGGACACACATTAGCGTCATTACGTCTGAAGAAAGGACACATGCTAGCGTTGGTACGACCGAAGTAAGGACTCATGTTAGCGTCTGTACGTCTGAAGAAAGGCACACGTTAGCGTCGGTACGTCTGAAGGAAGGACACACGTTAGCGTCTGTAAGTCTGAAGAAAGGCACACGTTAGCGTCGGTTGTTGGACAAGATTCGGAGTAAATGGTTGTGGTGACCTATGATTTAAGCTGTTTATGGAAAGTGTGACGGTAGGCCTATTATCTATACTACTATTACATTCATTCATTTCTTAACAATTAAAAAAATCACATCCTTAACTTGAAAAATATATTCTTAGCTTAAAAATCTATCACTGACGTAAAAAAAATATTTCCTTGACATAATATATATCCTTGAGATGAAAAATATATCCTTGCGATAAAAATTTCATCCTTGACATGAAAAAATGTATCCTTAACTAGAAAAAATATATTTACTTTATCAGCAAAGTCATCGTTCCAGTTTCGTCAATAATCTAGATATTATGTGCAGGGAATTCGTACTTAATCGGGATTTCATCATCACCACACAATAAAAACTCATCAACTTTTGGCTCATTGGTGTTGGCTGAAATCAACTTTTGGCAAGGCAAGAGTCAATAACTCGACACGGGGTCATAGATACGCATAACTAGAAACTAGAACCTGCTGCCTTGAGGCGGTAAATAAAAAATCATGTAATTTGCAATTCTAAAAGCTAGTCATAGTTTTGAAAAGGTCATTAAGAAAAATGTAATATGAAGTATAACACAACACCAGGAAATGCGCTTAAATTTTCACCAAAATCAATAATGCTTACAACTGTTCACAAAAAAAGGCACACATAATTTCACCAAAAAATGTTCGTAATTTTAGCCACAAAATGCTGTTGAATTTTAACCCCAAAAAAATCATAAATGTACAATAAATATTGAGTCAGGGCAGAGTCAGGCGGCTTGGGTCAGAGCTGTTGTGAGGTCAGAGCTGTTGTGAGGTCAGAGCTGGTGTGAGTTCAGAGCTGTTGTGAGGTCAGAGCTGGTGTGAGGTCAGAGCTGTTGTGAGGTCAGAGCTGTTGTGAGGTCAGAGCTGTTGTGAGGTCAGAGCTGTTGTGAGGTCAGAGCTGGTGTGAGGTCAGAGCTGTTGTGAGGAGAGCTGTTGTGAGGTCAGAGCTGTTGTGAGGTCAGAGCTGTTGTGAGGTCAGAGCTGTTGTCAATCAACAAAAACAAATATGATCGAAAGTAGATCTCTGAATTCCCTCCTCCCTGTATGCTTGCAACAATAGGTCGCATACATTGCATCGCTTCAGCGTTGCATTGTTTCATTGATCGAACCCCTCAGAGGGGACTTCTGGCGCGTGTCGGACGCGTGTCGCGCTCCTAGGGGGATTGTTCCTGAGCGCCCCATCGCTGAGCTCGCGGTGTCTGACTGCAGGTCTCAGTTGTGGGGTTAAGTTATTATGTAGGTTCACCTGTCCCTCCTTGTCACTTGTCCCTCCTTGTCACTTCGTCTCTTTGAGATGCTAACGCTGCTTCTTTCGAGCCAGCTTCAGCGGGCTGGACAATTGAGACCTTCCCAGTTAAATTTCGGAGACGAATTCTGCGCCGTTCACGGCAGAAGAACAGATTAGCAGCAGCATTGCAGCAGGAATCTCAGGAAACTGTCCCTTGTTAAAAATCGAGACAGGGAGCAGCCGCATATTGGCAGGAATTTCACAGCGTCATATATATAGGCAACGGCTTGCCGTCCGTGTCCGTTTCGAGGCAGAGTGAGAGCAGGATATCAATAGGGGTGAATTGGGGGTTTGGTAAGAAGTGGGAGAATGAGTTTCTATGTTGACAACGAGTTTACTGAAACGTTTTGTAAACTATATTTATTGAAATAGCATCGCAACTATACGTCATAACAATGGCAAAACACATACTAACTTGTTCACGATTTGTACTTCATATTATACGGTGGCAACTGAATGTATTAAAAAATTTTTTGTCAAAGAATAGATAAGGAATAGACGAGGAATTGTAACGTAAAGAGAGAGGTTTTTCACATGTGAAGTTTATCATATAATACCATATTGTATTTATAATGATCAATCTTCCTCCTGAAAAACTCTGATATACTGGAATACAGTATATATAATATAATTATTATATATACATTATAATCTGTAACAGTTCGTTACAGATTATAAACTTTAAATATTGATCAGAAATATATATCAAAAATATTCCGAATCAGTCAGTAAAATTGTTTTTTTAAATTGTGCTCAGAATATTATTATTCTTTTCCACAATTTTCCAATTAACCAAAGTAGAACAATTTATGGCGCAAATCGTACTGTAAGAAGGAATTGCAGTGAAAATTTTAAAATTTACCCTAAAATTTCAGAGTGCGGGAGTGTATTCTGAGCAGTTGTTTGGACAATAACTTAAATTTACAAAGTGTGGACAGGCGTCAAATAATTTTTTCAGTGTTTTAATGAATTATTCAGTTCAAGAAAGCATTTTTGAACGACTGTTCTAGAAATTTGACTATTATCATTTTACCCTGTCAGGGCAAAAATACTGCAAAATAGTCGAATGCCAAACGGCGTTCTTTGTCTGAGTTCGTCATGGCGTCATTGGCGTGTACTGCCGTGTAGTAGTGCCTCTGGATTCAAAATGCATGAACGTTGTTAATTGTTTACGATGGGAATTGGGAACAAGCACAAGACACTGAATGTGTTATCTGGAAAAATTGACAATGATGTCAATAATTTAGTAGTGACTGTAGTGTAACTGTGTGTGGTGATGGTCCACCGAACTTGTTCGAACACGGAACATCTGAAGTCGAGTTGCAGCAGTGCGGGAGTCGGGACTGATGGCTTCTGAATCAATTGTCTAGTGAAGGTAAGACTGCAGGTAGTTTTATTGATAATGCATGTCAGTTGATCTTCTGTTGATGGAATAGTCAGTTGATCTGCATTTCGTTCAATTCATTAATCATTCATATATCCAATATGCATGTAGTGATGGTTGCCTCTGTTCAAAATCAATACAGCAAGGTCACTTGTTGATCTAAAACTAGAAGTATCAGCCAGTTTTATAAGAAGGGATCATTTTTTTCTTCTGGACCACACAAAATTTGCTACTGTTAATTTCCACCGTGACACCACCTGTCCAATCCTATCATATGCACTCCTAACTAGTTTCATATTGAAAATCTCAGCCATTCAGAAGCAAATGCTTAAACATAAAATAAGATGCTGCCAGTTTATATTTTTATTTGTGTTCAGGCATCAATTTATTAAAATTATGTGCTTCAGTTTAATGAATTTCCTTTGAATGTTCATATAGTTTCTAAATTCCAAGCACTGATGGCTATTGTTCTGAGCCAATTCTTGTTGTTAATTTTGGATGGCATTTCAGAGCTGCGTGAGGCAGAAAGCCATATTATGACCTGGTCCTGGTGGGAGCAGCCCCACGATGAAGCTGGACTGGAGGCTGCAGCAACCCGTCGTTAGAATTGTCAGCTGTTGTCCAGGCGAGTAAGTACACTACATTGTATTAATTGATGGGTCTATCTTGAAGTATGAAATTCATTCTGTTCATTCATAATTTTTGCTTGATTTTCAGGTTTGATTCTTATAATTCATCTGATTAACAAATGCAATGAGTAACAAATTTTTTATTTTACATATAGTAATAAAGAAGAAAATGGCATCAAAACAAGATTGAAATTTATAATATTTCATCCTAAATTATTTTCTGTGTACATGAAATGTAAATGACGGAAATGTGTTAAGACAGAAAGTTTGATTTGCTTGTACCTTAGTAGTTCAACAACTTCAATTTTTTGTTTATGGAGTTTCGCTGGTTTCAACTCATCTTATGCTACTTGCTATATTGTTGCTTTCTTTATCAGTATTTCTGTCTCGCAAGCCTCTTTGACAGCACTACTGTGGACCTCAACGGCCCTCCTCTTCTCTGTGAGATAGCCCGTGGAAGCTGGGGCGACCTATCTGGCGTCCAACTCATCCACCACCTACCACCCCTTCATTGCGGCTACTCTTCTACGTCTGCCACCAGAGGCACCTCTGTGCGTGCATGCGTGACAACCTCGTACAACACTGACAGCATTATCGCAAACTTGAATAGACGGTACCTTGAAGAAAATGTATGAAAAATGTTGGTTTATTTTGAAAACTACGGGGCCTAGTTGGCATACGGTGACTGCAGAATTGTAGTTCTGTTGATAAATTGCATGGTATTCAATTACAAATTGCTGGCATGGGGTGAAATATATTGTTCAGAAGTGTCGTCTCGTCACCAAGCCGGAAATAAATAAATGGTCTCCAATTACGAATTGCTGGCACGTGGTGCAAGATAGTGATAAATTTTAAGTCGGTGAAATAGCTCTCAGCTGTTGTAAATACCTGTATTTCGTATTTTTTTTAAATTTTTCAATGTCGAGATGTAGTGGCCTACATCAGTTCTTCTTGTTTGTTAAATGTCGTGTCTAGTAAACGTGATAGCTCATGCTGTATTCTTTGGTATTAGATTAATAATCGAGTATGAATTTGACCATCAATTTTTTTTATTTATTCTATTAAATGTATTTTTTAATCAACGCCTTACTTTATTGATTTTTATGAGGGTTTCTCGATTTACAATTAATGTGTTGATAAAAATGCCAAATGAAAATCGGCCATAGCCCATTCTTATCTTGATTCAGACATTAATTTGAAGCTGTTGAAACGTATTACCTTAACAGATAGGACGGGTGAGGTAACGCTGAACTAAGGTTGATATTAGTTCCTCGTATACGTTTCGATTTGAATGGAAGAATCTTCCTTTCTTGCATCGAAGTATAAAGATATGATTTTCGCGACTTCGGTTAAAGGGGGTTCGTGAATTTTGTGGTTAAGGAAGGAGATAACCATCGTTAAATCTCGTTAAATGACTTATGATTGAAGACTCCTGCATTATTTGTGTTTATCCTAGTTTTACGCTTTGCTCTGCCCTTTGCATTATTGATGTGTGTATATTCAGTGTCTTAACATGTTGCTGAGTTTTTGTCAGAAATAGTTGTACCAGAATATAGGATAATGTTCATAAATGTGTTATTGCTAATTGAATGATGCACAGAGCATAAAGCCCTTAGCATATCATACTCTAAGCGGCGTTTCTGCCATCTATCTTTTTTGCATAGGTGATGTAAATGTGTAAAAAATTTATAATAAACGTTTAATTGCGTGGACAGAATTCTTTAGTTATCCCCGAAAGAAAATAAAATGAGCCTGAAGAGAGCAGGTATAGGGCAGCGTATAGGGCGTATCGGCAGTAAGTGAGCCGGAGCCCGGCAGGGCTGATTCGTTGCAGCCGAGCGCCAGCGCCCAAATAAGGCCTTACGCAGAACGTTTCGGGCCCCTTAATAAGCGGACATCCTTGCTGGATTCCTGCTTGCCTCATGCTTCTATCATGCTCTTGGTTCAGCGCCGGCCCAGCTCCTACACTGCTTCTAATTTTGACTGGGTAGTCACACAAGAATATTCACATTCTGAGCAGCCAAGAGGTTTTTTAGATGAATGCTTATGAAGAACATGCCTCTCCAGATCGCTCTTAGTCACACAAGTATATTCACACTCTGAGCAGCCAAGAGGTTTTCTAGATGAATGCTTATGAAGAACATGACTCTTCAGATGGCTCTTAGTCACACAAGAATATTCACACTCTGAGCAGCCAAGAGGTTTTTTAGATGAATGCTTATAAAGAACATGCATCTCCAATTCGCGCTTAGTCACACAAGAATAATCACATTCTGAGCAGCCAAGAGGTTTTTTACATGAATGCTTATGAAGAACATGCCTCTCCAGTTTGCTCTTAGTCACACAAGAATATTCACATTCTGAGCAGCTAAGAGGTTTTTTACATGAATACTTATGAAGAACATGGCTCTTCAGATTGCTCTTAATCACACAAGAATATTCACATTCTGAGCAGACAAGAGGTTTTTTAGAGGAATGCTTATGAAGAATATGCCTCTTCAGATTTCTCTTAGTCACACAAGAATATTCAGATTTCTTGCAGTGATGTGGTTTCTTAGATAAAAGCTTGTAAAGAATGTCGTTGGCAGGATTTCGTTCCATGAAACAAACGCATTCTGACCCCGAACAACGATGCGTTTTTTCTCGACTATGTTTAGCAGAAATGTATTTCAGAAGTTGAAGCTCTGAACCACAAGAATATTCACAGTCAGAGCATGAGTACAGATTTGAGGATTCCTGCTCATCTGGATGGCGCTGCTGCATTTGGCAGGTAATCTTGGCATCAACAAAACCCCGCTGGGAATACGGGAGCCTCTCGCTGCGCTGCTGGGAGCTGGATGCTTCAGAGACGCCGCCGCTGCCACCAGCGTCTTCTGGATCTCCTGCAGGTGCGGACTGCCTCCTACCCACGTTCTGGGGGAGCATTGACAACAAGGATTTGTACAGGAAATACATTTAAATGAATCATAATTTTATTGGTGCAGACCTGCAACTTTGACCAGAATCTACACGAATTTTAGCTTAAATTATTTTAAAAAATCATTGAATATAAGTTAATTTAACTGAATTTCATTTGGTAATTTTTTATTTGTTTTATGCGTATTCATATTGATTTGGACTAAATTTGACATTTTAGGCATTAAGAAGGATTATTTGATTAGCACGTCCTGCTTGAAATACCAAATTCCATTTAATGTTGAACTGTGACTCTTGCGAACTAAAAAGAGCTTGATGACGTTTTAGAGAGAAGATGATGAAGAAATGAAACGCTCGCCACGTACAGAATTTTACAATGAGCGGCTACAATACGGCTCAAAGTTTCTAAAATTCTGTGTCTAGATTTTGCCCCAGATGGTACAGCTCCATGGTTAGCTTCTACACCTTACTTTTAACCAACATCACAGGGCAGGCAGAAAAATTCACTGTTCAAGTGAAATTGGACAATAATTTTAAACAAACAAAAAGTAAGCAGCAGGTTACCATAACATAGGTTGCGAGGTAGTATGAAAATAGCAGGTTATTATATGGTTAAATTAGCATAAGAATATTTCCATATGTAGAAACTCAAATCCCTGATAATGCGTGATTGAAAAATTCAACCAAGCTTATGAGGCTTTTATGTAAACCATGAGGCACATTATTTGAATTTTTAAGAGAGCATTTAAATTCTCAATCGTCCTAACAAACAACCACCCACCACAAGTCCAGGCATGGCAGAGGAGAGCGAGGCGGAACGATGGGCTACGTTTGCATCACGAGCCTCGATTTGAGTTTCCAACTCGTCCGGCACACCGGATGGTGGAGGTGGAGCTAGCTGGCCACCACACTCAGGGCTGGGAGGTTCACCTGAACTAGCCTGACACAACAGTTGGTCACATCAGTCGAGTATACTTAGATAATGTTCTAATGAAAGCAAACTAGTTGTGGTGGATTTTGAAGGAATGATTCGAAGTTGCTCTAAAAGACGAAGTAGGTATGCATTAAGTGTATAATATTCCCTCTAACACTTGCATTAGCAATAGAACATTTGAATAGAACTTCGATTCAGTCCTTCATCGTCAACGGTTTCACCTAAAGACCTTCGATTTAAATAAAATATGAATGAGTCGTACACAGCATGCATGGGAATCATTACATCTAACAGGGCTCAGGGAGCAGATGCATGTCAATACAAAGTTCGCTGCCAGAGACATAATAATTTTTTTTAAAGGCCTCCCACACTCACCATTCCAACAAAAAGGAATTAATTTTATTAATTAAAAACAGGGAATGGTTTCATGTCAATGATCATGCAAACTGTCGTCCTCGGCCAGTCGTACATTATGTAAAACAGCATCAACTAGGCCACGGACGGAGTGGAGTGACGATATGGACGCAGGGAGCGTGATGTCCTTTAACATACGGATACCCAGACCTCCCAGCCGGACCGGTAACACAGCGTGTTCAAGAGATTCGCGCTCGAAGCTGACATTGGTGATGGTCGAGAGGGCAGAAACCAACACCTCATCGAACCGCTCCAAATCACCTACCCGCGTATATGCAGGAGACGCACGTAGGACGTATTGGAGTTTAGGTAGAGCGAAACAATTCTTTAAAAGCGTAAATGGTTGATAACTATCAATCAGGGTTGGCGATTTTTTTGATTTTTTTAAAAAAATCAAAAAAATCGAAAATCAATGATTTTTTTTATTTATTTGATTTTTTTGATTTTTTCAGCTTTTTTGTATTTTTGAAGTGTCATTTTTTATGTTGCAATTGGCCTACTAACAATAACAGTATATGGATCATAATGGATGGCTAAAAAGGGCACTTATTGCCTTCAATAATGGCCAACAGGCCAAGGTGGTGTTTACCACTTAGGGATTTTTGGGTAAATGATTATTGACAAGTCTATTCATTAGCTTTGTAAAGTTTGTATGGAGCAAGGTAATGAGCTAAATATTGACCATTTAACTGGCTTCAATATACAAAAACACTTCAGGAATGCAGATCTTCTAAACACTGAAGAGTCACATAACAGATAGGTAGCTGATAGCACAGTGCACATCACTATCAATAGATCTACCAGTTTTATGTCCTATAAATCTACCAGACTCTACCCTCTATATAAACTGACTAGTAGTGACTGAGTGACTGACTGCACTGTTCCCATTTAATTCAGACCAATAAACCAATACTAAACATAAACTGAACGATAACCAAACAAACCTCATACAACTTGAAATGAGACTTAAGTTAGGAGAACAGCTAACACTGTTTGAAATAAACATGTGCACAATTCAAATATTTTATATCCATTCACTGCATTTAATTATTTTGTAAATAGTTTTATAATTGTAATTGTTTTGTTTCTAGTTTTAAATTCACATATTTAAAGATTGAAATTAAATATTTTAATCAGAGTACTCGTATTAGGGTGGAAAATCTTTTTAATTGCCTAAAAGGTCAATACAATCTCAACCTCTCAATATACAGGGTGGGGGCAGAGCCAATTGAGCAGTTTTGAGGTAAAATAAAAGAATAATGGAGGTACATCAAGAAGAAAATTTATTATCCTAGAGGTTAGCATAACATACCATTTAGAATACTGTACTTATGTTTTGAAAACAATATCTGGAAGATGAGTGCCATTAGCTGCAACACACTGTTGGAGTCGTTCTCAGAGGAGGGAACAACCATGACAGTGAATTCCGATCGCTATGCTGCAAATATTGCAGCAGAGGTTATGTCCAACAGTGTGTTGCAGCTAACAAACCCCATCTTCCTGATATTGTTTTCAAAACATAAGTATTTTAAATGGTATGTTATGCTAATCTTAAGGAAAATAAACTTTCTTCTTTATTTACCTCCATTACTCTTTTATTTTGCCTCAAAACTGTTCAATCAGTTCTGCCCCACCCTGTATAAGCTAGCTAACACATTTAAATTGTATATTGTAATCAATATATAACAAATAGTCAAATAGGTAAAGACTACTTGTTGCCTTATAAGAATTAGCTAAGCTGCTAGCTAGCTACGTACAATGTATTGCACACTTCATGCCTCACTTGATGATATGATACCAAAAACATTCAATTTATTGGAACCTAATACACACTAAAGGCAACCAATTTGTTTATTTTATATATATACCAATTAGTTTATATACCAATTTGTCATTCATAGTACATTTATACTAAACCATGAATAACAATACTTCAATATAAATTTAAACTGCTACTCAATATATTTAATTATATGAAAAAATCAAAAAAATCGAAAAAATCAAAAAAATCAAGTGATTTAATCACATGATTTAATCATTTTGATTTAATCATTGCCAACCCTGCTATCAATTAATTTTAAACGCTCCACCATCCTCTCCAAGCCCTCCCGCTTCTCCCGGATAACGGCGGAGACGCCCTCCTCCCCCCGAAACATCTCCTCAGTTTCGAGCTCTTCCTCTCTTGAATGGTTCAGTATGATCAGTTCACACTTCCCCTGGTTTACCACCAGCCTTACGGCTCTAAAGTCCTCAACGAGTTTTTGTACTGCCTGGAGAACTGTCTCTGGTTTATCGCCCAAAGATCCATCATCCAAATACCAAACGTTAAACTCAGTGTTCACCCGGCGTACCACCTCGTCAATTCCTAAAGAGAATAAAACAGGGCCAAAAGGATCGCCTTGCTGTATGCCGGTTGCGGATACCAAACTCGACCCCCCAAAGAATAGAGGGGACGGTTCCGAATATGCTTGGTACAGCATTCTATAAATTCCCTGCGCTTTCGCCCGCGCAGCAGCCAGGAACACGTCACGTCGCAGGCTGTTGAATGCATTCGCCATGTCAACCTTAAAAAACACTCTCCGGCCCGAGGTACGCCCGAGGTACGCACGGGCTGCATGAGCAGCAGCCTCGCTCTCACCCCTGGTGGAGAACCCCAATTGGATCGGCTGAAGTGCTTCCCCTATTAACGGAGACAATGGCCATTCTCCAACCTTGTTAGCCAAGCGACGCAAGGTGCTCCCAACCGCTACGGGGCGAATACCCCGTCTTTTTTCCGTAGGGCGCACAGAGTGGCTCCATAGAACACCGGTCTTGCAAACTCAGGAACCCGCCCTCCAATCACCAGGTTGACGAACCCGGTAAGGGAGGCCAGTAGCCTCGCGCCCGCCTCACCCGCCTTCCGCGAAATCAGGGCCACCAGATGACCCGAGTGGAGCCCGTCCGGGCCACCCGCCGAACCCGGCTTGAAGGATGCGATGGCTTTCCTCACATCCCCTTCCCCTACGATAGAAGGAGGTGGGTAGTCTTCTCCTGCAGGTTCAGGGAGAGATAGGTCCGCAGGTGCCGGAGGATGCTTCTGCCGGAGCACTTCTCGGGTTCTATCGTCCCTCGGCGCAATATCATCCGATGATGCCAGCATACGCACAGCCTTCCTTATGTCACCATCGGCCAGCCTGCTGGCCACTCGCCTTCCGAGCTCTTGATTTCCGTTTCCCGACTCCCGCCTCGCTCTCACTTCCGGAGCCACCAGATGGTCAGATTCAATAAATGCTCGAATCTGCCTCTTGACTACTGTGGTTAGTGAGTGAGACGAACCGCTGCTCTCCGGCTGCCGCAGCGCGATCCACCCAAATGACAGCAATCTACCCCACGCTAATGGAGTACTGTCTTCACTTAACGCCACCTTCAGCAGTTTCTGCAGAGCATCTGCTGCGCAGACCACAGCTCCCCGGGGCACCCTTTTCAGTGCTCCACCATTGGCACAACACCGAGAAACATACCCCAAGAAGTCGAAATCTACGGGTCTCTCTGTTATACCGACACTGGCTCTACCCAAGCAACCCGGGCACAGCCAACACCCGAAGGTGTCTGCCTGTGCTCTAGTCAGCCCTAAGCATGAGAGATGGTAACATCCCTCACACGAAGAACAACTAACTGTCCTCTTCCTGGTGTTAACAGTCGAGCAACTCAGGCACCCGCGTCCTCTCCCCTCCATCCCTCGGCCGTTTCCATGAGGTTAGGCGAAAACCAAGACGGAACGGCTGCTGTGGCTACAATCAAAATGACGCTTATGCTAGATCAAATACTACGTGCAATTGGTCAAGCAAGTGGCACGCCGCAAAAGAATAACGAGCACACTCAGTAGATAGACGTGTCAATAATAAAATCGCTGCGTCAGCAAGAACGAGAAGAGAGAATGGGGGCAACGTACGTGCAAGGCTACAAAGCAAACAACAAGCAATCGAAGAGCTCTTAGGCACCACACAACCTGCTCTCGTGGATGCTCAGTTAATACAAATTTTATTAGAATGCACAATAGTGATAAAAAACCACAAACTCAGTTATTTATATGATAGCAGAGAAGTGATCAGAGAAATCGTATTGGATCACAATGCACGTTGTAAAACTTGATGTGTTTCCACACATTCACATGCAATAAAAGCATTTGCACTGAAAATCTAAACAAAGAACACAGCACCAAGTCACACCAACCTGTTCCTCCGGCATAGCAGCAGCGTCCTGTGAGGAACATTGGTGGGCGTCCCGAGCCTCAACTTGAGCTTCCTCCTTGCATGGCACACAAGATGAGGAAGGTGGTCGCGCCAGCCTTGATTCATCTCCTAGTGATAAGTAACCTTAACTTATTAGCTAACTCATTTATTTATATCAACTATGTGCCAATCCTAGAACGATAATCATGAGAGTAGCTTTGTCATGAAACATGAATTACCAAATCTATCTATAGACATAGCTCACCCATATGTTGAAAATCTCGAGTTCATCGAATCGCATCGTAAACTCGCTGATACTTAGTGATGTGATTATTATAAAATAGCATTTCAAATTTTACAGCATTTTACGAATATCGAGCTATATTTCGTGACGTTTCCCTTTTAATGTAAAACCTAGGAATTCCCCGAATCGTCTCGGCACCCGACACGAGTCAAATATGGAGGAAATATTACCTAACTGCCCCAAGTGGCGCCATCTCCAACGCTCCCACCGCCTAACTTCTCCTTAAGGCCCTGATTGAGAACCGAGAGGCTTAGAACAGGCTCGGCTCTTCCCTATGCGTTTCTTCACAAATCAGAATAGACTTTACTGCACTCGTAAATGAGATGGCGATATGGATTATCCATGCTTACCCAGCTATTTATTTATAAACGGTGTACGGGAACAAAAAATATGTAAACTTTGTATTAAAAGACTTTTAATGAGAGGAAATTTTAAGAAACTTAGAATATTATTGTTCATCAAGTCTGCGAATTTTATACTTTTTTCGAGATGTAAACGGGTTGTAATTTTTATTCTCCGTTGAATGGATACGTATTATTATCCATCCACAAATATGTTGTGGGCTCAATCCTTGAGCCAGCTAGGCCCAAACACTCTTGATCATTTATGGCTCGTGTCGTCCTTCAACCCCCTTTGTCCCCTTCTCCCAGGCTCAATTCATACGAGAGTTCTTAGTTAAAAGGTGTAATTCTTAAGTCTCGAGGCTTCCCTCCTTCACGGTTCCGCACAACAATGACCAGCCTGCTATTCCTAACCCGTGCACGTAATAAACAGATTTCTCTAAACCTAAAAATACTTGTCAAATATAAAAATACTTGATGAATTAAAATCTGCTCTATAAAACCCTAACATTACCCCCCCTCAAGTGCAATGCACAGTATTGCACTTTAAACCCATCTCGGCAGATATTTCAAGAATTTACAAGCACACGTACAAGACCTAACGTTACATTGGGTAACCTTAATATTAGACCGCTTACACTTAAGGACCTTTATTCAACTTAACGTCTAATAACACATTTAAAAAAATCACAGACAATATACAATGCGCGTCCTACGAAATAATACGTATTCCTTGATCAGACTCCTTGTTGTAAATATTATTTCTCAAAAAATAGTTATGATCGAGCCTGCTGATACGCGGAGGGAAAATCCCGCATACTAGCTGCCCAAATGGAGGCATTGTGGAAGGTACGAGGGGAAAGAGACGTCGTAAATTACTCGACTGTCAGTCCACGACGGGCGGCATGGTGACGGCAAACTAAATGAGGGGCGAAGAATAATACGTGGCCAGTGGTTGGCCTAGTCCAATTTGTTATAGCCGACCGTTGGCCATTCCTCAGCCACCTGAAAGCGACCAGTTGCCGCGAGAAAGGGGCTGGCTAGGATATCATATTACAAAGAGTACAAGCTCGAGGGTAGCGACTGGCCGAGCTTCGGGCAGATCAAAGATTTTACAAGATGGTCGCGAAAACCTCGCTCTCAGACTTCGCTGCATTCTGACTACAAGCCTTAATACGTATAGCCATATTTAAGACCTTAAGATTCTCGACTTAGTTGTCACTCACAGTGAGCTAATCCATTATTGATCTCTCATAGCAGTCCACAATTGTCATTGTTATCTTGATAGCCTACTCCCTAGATTTCTCTCCTAGGATTTAGTTCAGAAACCATAAAGCGTCATAGCCAAGATGCCGTCCGGTTTTCTTTGACTCAATCATAGAGAAAAGTTGAGGGAGACTACTTTGTTCTCCGCCTACCGTCTCAGCTACACGGCCCTACTGCCGGCTTGTGCTTCATTGCATCTCTTTTGATTTGTAATATATTGGGTAAATTTAAGATATTTTACTCTGAACGTAATCTCTAATCTCACGATTTCAGGTATCGTAATCGTATTTCAAGCCCAACCGTAGCCGTTGGCACTATAATCACAAACAAAGGCCAGCCCAGCGTTGGCACTATAATCGTAATTAAAGCCCAACCCCATGGTTGAACTAGTATAAGGTTGACCCATGAAAAGCTCATTTTTGCGGATGCAGTTCGTTGTTCGCCTGTGACGTCACTGATCTCAGTGATGTCACGGGCATTAACCAATCACCAAAATGCGATCAAACCAGTCAACCAATCCGTCTTGGGAATGACGGGATTGTTTACGTTTCTCGATCTCATTGACGTAACAAGAAAGCAGAACTGAGACGGAAATCTTCGTGGGTCAACCTTATATAGTTCAACCATGGCCCAACCCAGCGTTGACAAATGCAACCATGGCCCAACCCAGCGTTGACAAATGCAACCATAACCATGGAAATGTCAATAATGGGTATACCGTACCTGGCCTAACTTTCCTTGAAGCTTTTATTGCAAACGTAGCTATCAGTAAAGATGTGTCTCTTCTTTTTGCCTGCCAAAACCACCTTGTGTAAGTAACTAATGAAATACTGCGCAATTGACCATACTGACACAAACCATTCCTATCATGCCAGATGTAATCTTGTCATCGAGTAGCTAATTAAAAAAGCTCGTTATTAATTAAGTCCAAACAATGGGAGTCTAGCCCCCACCTAATGTGAGTTTCTTGTATGTCTTTCTCGACCTGGTAATTAATATTAAATCTCATTTCCAGCTTACGTCACCATTGTCACCAACGACCGCAAATAAAAACTACAAAAAGAAACAGCGTTTCTTCTTGCCCACCAAACCACATCCATGTCACGGTAAATACCTGATGGGGAAGGTGGAGCTAGCTGGCCACCACACCCAGGGCTGGGAGGCTCTCCTGAACTATCCTGGCAAAACAGGTGGTCACATCAGTCGCGTATACTTGAATAATATCCTAATGAAGGCAAATTAGTTGTGATGGGTTTTGAACTAATAACTTAAAATTGCTCTCAGAGATAAAGTATTGAGTGTAAAATATTACCTCAAACACGTGCATTTGCAGTTGAACATTCGAATATAATATCGATGCAGTCATTCATCATCAAATGGTTTCACCTAAAGAACCTCGATTTAAATGAAATATGAATGAATCGTATACAGCATGCATGGGAATGATTACACCTAACAGGGCTCAGGGAGCAGATGCATGTCAATACGAAGTTCACTGCCAGAGACATAATCATACAAATTATATTAGAATGCAGAGTAATGATCAAAAACCATTAACTCAGTTATTCGTATAATAGCTGTTAATTGATCATAGAAATCGTGTTGGATCCCAATGCACGGTATAAAACTTGATGTGCTTTACACATTCACTTACAATGAGATGAGAGATCACTCTCCCTCATTTGCACTGAAAATCTAAACAAAGAACACAGCACCAAGCCACACCAACCTGTTCCTTAGGCATAGCAGCAGCGTCCTGTGAGGCACATTGATGGGCGTCCCGAGCCTCAACTTGAGCTTCCTTCTTGCATGGCACAGAAGATGAGGAAGGTGGAGTTTGCTGGCCAAATGAAACAATCATAAACAGAGACTTCATTGACAAATTGGTATATGAGGACCAAATTATAAATATAGGAGAAAATTATCCATGCATTCAAGTAGGCTTTTTTCACAGATAATATAACTATATTATGTTGTATGAGACTCATCTACAGGCTTGTAACATAATTTTTAATCAATTTATTCCATTCAATGCAGAAGCCAAGTAATGAATTCCACAAAAATAGGAGTATATTTTTTCAAGCAATAGATTTCCATAGAAGTTGAAATAAATCCCATGGGGGAATTTATTAAAATTAAATTTGGAATGATCAACAAAGAAAAGATATAGAGTAATAACTTTACCTGATTTTCATCAATATCAATGGGTTCATCCTTCACAGATATGTCATCCTCCTCATATAGAGGCTCAAGCTTGATGTTAACTGCAACGACTTTAGGGTGTAGAGATGAGCCACTGGCTGCTGTTGCTGGATAGAATTGATATGAAATTACATGTTAATAACAACTAATGACGAAACATATCAACACATCAATAAAAGCCAATCAATAACACATTGTCTGCACACAATTGTGAGCAATGCAGTCCTGTTATAATGAATGAAAAGACATATATGCAGGATATTCCACAGAATATTATTTTCAGCTACACAGTCCTACCTCAGATAATTGATTCATTGCTAAATCTACAGCTTACCATCAGACTTAATTTTGCCAACACCAGAAGGCCTTAGCAGGCGGTTCAGCCCAGACCACCAGCCCTTTTCAACTGCATCGTTGGAGAGTTTGTGCATCACAACACGACATTCTTTCATATCATCCATTATGATATCCATTAGATTCTACTGGGTCCAATTTGAAGAAGCTTCTTAAAATTAAACAACAATTGGCCCAATTGACATATAAAAGTACTTACTGCACACAAATAAAAAATACAGTGACACGACTAAAAAATATTTTTGGTATAAAATAATACCTGAATATTGATAGTGGGACCTCTGAGTGTTGTAGTGTATTTTCATATTTGCATATTAAGAAAAAAATATATTAATTTGGATGTCCCTAATTTGGTAAAATCCTCATCACATCAACAGCAAAAAAGTATCAATTGATATCAACAGCAGCTTGGAAAAATTCTAAATAAAGGACTACAACAAGCATTGCCCAAACCATTGTTTGTACTGCTTCTAAATGGCATTGTTGCTGTGTGTCTCTCTAATAGGCGAGACCAAAAAAATTGAATAGGTACTTTAGTTTTTTAGGTGGCAAAAACCTATAAGATTGCTCATTTATTACTGTCAATATAAATGGAGTGCAGGATACAGTTCTATGCAATGGTTAAAGGTTAAAAATTAAAGGTTAAATGGGTTAAAGGATGGATTTCAGAGTAATGTAAGAATTACATTATCAAGCAAAAAAACAGAGCACATCAAGCAATTTTTTTTTGACACCTTGAAACTACTTTATTAATAATGCTACAGATGTTACAGGAAGTACTCTGGAAGATGTTTTTAGTGACTCCCTCCGTATGCTATTATTGGTGACTTAATGTGATTGAGGATGTTTGTCGCATCAGGGTTTTCAAACCAGTAATTTGTCTGATGGTCTCCACCTCCCCTACAGCCATCCTAAACTAACAGTTTGAAATCTTTTGTGTTTTTGAAAATTTTATTCATTTACTAAAGTGAAGAACAATTACAATTTACTGAAGTAACAGCTGGTAAAAATGGAGTACAGAGGCCAGGAGCAAAGTCAAAGCACGGGAGTCCACTATTGTATTTAGTTATTCATTCAATATTTCCCTGCTTCATCTCAGTTATGAAAAGTCAAACATTAATTAGAAATGTGATTAGCCTAAGGAGTTTGCTTCATCAATATTTTGGTATCTTTTCCTTACTTAATACAGGGTAGTCAGCAATAGTCATTACATACAAATAGAATACATAGTTCATGTTCACTAAATTAAATTGCCCTTAGCAGGAAACTCTGGCTTCCTTGTAGAGTTAATGGAAATGGGTCTCCCCACAACACAAACATCAACCAAGCAAACGCATATGGTATCAAAATAGTTAGTGAACATTTAATTAGCACTTAAGATAAAGCTAGTAGATTTAAGCATACTAATCACGATCAAATAAAGGTATGAATAAATGGAGCTGAATCCATTACTGAACTTGCACATAACATATATATATATATATAAGTGAAATAGGTAACAAGCTTGTAAAACCACTAACATGAATTTTGTAATTGGATAAATAGGCCAAGGACACTCACTATTGCTGGAAGGCATTATTGTCCCAAGTTCCTCTCAGGAATACTGATGAACGACTCAAACTCTCCCTGACATTTAACTTTGACTCGGTTTTTCAATAATTTCCACGGCTTGATTCATCAATAGTTTACTTGCCTGCATTACATCATTAAAATTAATATCAATTAGATAAGTTCACTTTACCAAATCAATAAACTAAAGGTTATGTACTACTTGTCCTAACCTACTGGCTGCACTTGGTTCATTGTATCTAACCTACTATTAATGTCGTTTTCGTGTGCTTATCCTTTACAATTTTCCTCCACACGTTTCCTTGCATCTTAGCTGCTAGATTAAATCATCAGTTACTAATTTTCATGACGATTGTACATTATCTTAGTTTTAGCATGATTGTGTCATGCCAATTTCTAAATTATGGCATGATAGACTAAACTTCCTGCCTTGCAACTAAGTTTAATAATGTCATTAGCAGTATCATTCTTTCTTATTTTTACTTCTATCAGCTTTTATTATGTACCATTGCCCATCCTGTGCTCCCTATACCTTGTTATTTACACAATATGTAAACCAATAAATTCATTACCTATCACATTAAACATAATTTCTGTCTATTTGCATTCATTGGCTTGCCATATGACTTCAAAAGTATGACTAAACTTAGGCTACACTGCATCTCTTTTACTCACACTATTAATAGACTAATTTATCTTCCATTCCTAACTTAAAGTGCATTATGCATTAATCCTCCCCGTATTGGCACGGGAACATCACAATTCATGGACGCCAAGATTCCAATGCTGGTTCTATTATCAACAGGATGAAGTGAAATGTACCATTTAAATTATTTATCTAATGTTGAGAATTTCATTTATACTACATCAATTTATTTACTTCCATGTCAGAACAAAGGAGAAAAAATAAGAGTATGTAAATTCACATAATTGAACTAACAGTACAAAAATAGACAATCATGTCAGCCAAATGGTTAGGCTACATAGCACAACTCTACCTACCACATCATGACTGGTAATAGTTTAGAGTTTAAGAAATATTTCCATCCATCTAGTTATGAATATAAGTTACATCCAGCTAATTAATGGCAAATTGTGAATACTTTTTAGATGATCCATTAGGATACATCAAAATCAAGAAGCATACAAGAGCAAGAGATTTTAGCAATTCCAAAGCCTTTTGCTTGACAGTGAAGTTGTACAAAAATAAGTTAAACTGGCTTATAACGGATAAGATCATGCAAGTAGCATATTATTGGCAATGTGGGCTGATTCAAAACAATATAAAGAAATGGGATAAGCTTATGAAAATAGCACCACCGATTGCATTTTCTTTAATAAGGTCAATGATATTTTCTTCATATTAGGGGGATGAGGTTACTAATGAAATTTTTGCCATAAATCTAATTAGTGTATTTGTCTTGTAATGATTCTTATTACAATTTCAATTAGATAAAAAATCCTCATTGTACCAGGTTTGAGGAAGCAGAAAGATATAATTACAAGTAACAATTGATTATATTCTAATGAAGTAACCATCATAAATGGAAATAGTATAGGTACCTAGCATAGCATAGTTTAGTATCATCAGCGCTGGAGAATAGCCTGTTGCCAATTCTTGTATTTTTCATGACTTATCCGCAGATATAAAAACTGGCCTTTTGAAAAATTTTCCAACTGACATTGGTTTGAACTTGTTACTGGACTTTTATTAGTTCCATGGGGTTCTAGGCATTTCAAGTTTGAACATTTACTTAAGATTTCTATGCTACAGAGTATGAAATTATGGTAAATGAATAAGCATATGATGATAAATCATGAAATCCACAGGCAACTCTTATATGAAATTATGGTAAATGAGTATGCATATGATGGAAAATCATGAAATCCACAGGCAACTCTAAGTAACTGCAATTACGAGGATGAGTGCTTTACTGGGTGTTGTGATACTATGATATCTGGTTAGAGACAGGTTACAATCAGATAGTTTTACAAAAAGTTCAGTTGCTTATTAAGTGGTTAATAATATTTATTTTCTTTATTTGTGTTCCTTCCATGATTACAACAACAATGAAGCTCAAGAATTTAGTTCATAAGCTCAATAGCCAAGAGTACAGTGTAACAAGTGGCTTGTCATAGGCGGGCTGGTCGCAGTTTCTAACAACACAGTCATTGCCATAAAAATGGATTGCAAAAAGCAAAGAGAATGGTGACAGAATGAAATGGAATGCACAAACAACACTGAATTAGTAATATTCAATGTGGATATCAAGTTTTAATCTAGTTTCAAATCAGATAAGAACTTGCAGAGCATAAATTCCCTAGGCGGGTTCAAGCTTCAAGGTAGCACCACTCACAAGCAGTAGGAGAGACAGCCCATAACAACTGCTTTAGTTCTGCAGTAAAAGTACTGAGCAGAATGATTACTAGTGTGGTATAGCAATGTCAGTGTTCATTAAGCCATTAGATAAGTCAACAATTCTTAATATTGCAGAAAATTCACAGATTGTTGCAGTCTTGAACACGCAACTATTTGCTTTAATTTTGCTGTGCGAAACGTACACACTAATTTGACCAGAACAGTTGCAGGTAGCTGGAATCAAACCCACAGAATTCTGATCCAATCCTGGTACTCTGAACAGTAACCACCTGGCCACCCTGCCCAGTGGGTTTTGTACCTAATAATTTTATTACACAGCCTAAGTTCACTGCTTAATTCTGCAGAGCAAGTACTGAACAGTGCGATGTGGCTTCTAGTTCCAATCAAATTATGAAGCTTCAACAAAAATGGATCTCCCTCCCAGGATGTACTCAAACAAAAATATTCCATAAATTCATTTTCAAATCTAATGGTGGTTGGAAAAAACTAAAGAGGCCAATCCTATATTCCACATATGCAAAAATTTTTATGCATCTTCCTCATCCATATTATTGACCTAAATAATAGCCAAGTCATTATTAACAGAAAATAAACATTTTCATTATATCTTCATAATTGTGATTACTTGCAGGGTTTTCAATCACACCACATACTACTACATACCATGTATACTACTACATACTACTATATTTAAATCTGTCAGTTATATAAGCTTAAAATGTCATGAAAAGAGATCACGTCACAGGGGATAAAATGCTGCTGAAGAAATTATTCTTATATAGAATATTATATATTTATATTATTATACAATATTGGAGTGCCATTGCAATAAAAACTCTTTATGACACAAATGCTTAAATGTGTAGTCACAGAAGTATACGAAGCAGCATTGGATCAAGGATTTCTAAGCTCAGGAGAATGAGATAATGGGAAAACAGTGAAAAACTCCTTAGCAAAAAAACAATGAAAACTTAATACCAGTAGCAGCAAAATTACAGATTCACAGACAAATTGGTACAAAATTAGAAAACGTGCGAGATTCTAGGCTTACTTATGAAATTTTAATCAATATTTTGTGGCTGTAAATTATGACAAGACTTATTCAGGGAAAGCCTTGCCTAATTATGACTATAACCATGCAAATCTCAAATCACAAACAATTCTAAAAGCCTAATCCTGCTGTGAAATGCTATAAGACATATCGTATAGAAAACTTTCTTTTAATTATACATTAATTTGATTACCAGAGACAACTTCGGAAATTCCAGCTGATTCTCTAAATCATTTAAAAATTTACATGCATTCTCATAAAAATGATATGATGGTGCCTTTGAAATGATACCCTTCACTCACACCTTCAATGCCTTCTTTATGATGAACCAAATTATATTTCTGGCCCAGCCATGAAAGCCTTTTTCTGAGATAGAGAGTGAAATTATTCATTCAGATAAGCTTCTCTATGGAGCCAGTGGTTTTACTCTTACTGATGTTTCCAATTATCTTGGAGGCATATGGGGAATAGAGCGAGTAAGACAAAAAAAAATTTCTGTATTTTCTCCTTATCTTATGAAGAATTGCGCTCAGCACTGTGAAATTTGTACCAAACCTCAGGAGTACTAACTATTGTATATACTTAAAAATTGCCAGGGTTGTAATGCTAATGGTTTTTGGTTAGATAGCTAAAATATTTGATGTCCAAAAACATCATTTGCTCTCAAAATAAATCAAGTGTTACAAGTGAATTTTGCCTTCAAAAATATTTTATACCTTTAGGGTTTGATCTTTTTTCTTCATTACCAGCCTTCTTTTGTTGAGTTTATCAAGATTTGAGTCCATTTAATGACTTAAATTATCAACTAGTTACATGTCAAAATAGACAAAAGTCTATGGCAGGGGTATCCAAACTACGGCACAAGGGCCAGATCCAGCCTGCAGCTAGTTTCAACCGGCCCATAGGATATCTCATAGTTCAACATAATGTGTACAAAAATCAAGGGTGGCCTTTATTGCTGGTTATGCATGAACTAAAACAGTAGATGGGAATGACCGGACTGTGAAGGTTTCAGAAAGCTTGCTCTTGGCCCTTGATGAAAAAAATTTTGAGGCCCCTGCTCTGTGGGCTTGGCTCCCTCATTTCACACAAATGACTATAGGCTTTTGTTATTAACTAATATTATACAATTAGTTTTATGGGCTTTTGAGTTGATTTATGCCAAAAATAACATCCAACATTAATTTATAGTCTCTAAAAACATACTGTGTCTATATTTAATTATGAAAATATTTTTTAACAAATTGAAATAGCTGTTAAAGTTACAGTCTAGGTTGGGTTAATAGTATTAAATAGTAGATACAATCTCTGTGAAATATATTTCTCCAGTAATGATGGGACAAATATGAAAAAATGCATCCAATATTTTATATGAAAATGCAAAAACTGCAAAATGGACTTTAACATTAAGGAAATATCTGGCGGTTGTTTTCTTTATTTCATTGCATTATAATCGGTCCTGAATGACTATGGAACAAATTGGAGGGCATAGTAATAACCATATAATTTTTTAATGGGTAGGTTTTTTACTACTCACTATTGCCATGGGTTGTTTTTCGTCTCTGACAACACCATGCTAACTCCAAGCTTTTGCCAGGTTGAAATAACATACAAATAGTTAAATAAATTCAAGAAAATAATGAGCAATCCAGCAATGTGATTAATTTTTCTGCTTTGCAACAGCACTAAATTAAAATGATCATAGAAATAAATGCTCAAGTGATGCAAGCACTTTTGATGCTGCAAAAAAAATTACCAATAAATTTATTACATACAATTAGATTCTCTGAACAGAACTCTCTGTCTGGCATAGAAATTGTGCACTCAAATATTAATGTGTGTAATTTGAATATTGTATCAATAACAATTTTATTATTTAAGACGTGGGTCATTTAAGAAGTAGGGGAGATCAAAAAACCCTGTTTCTGATGCTCTAGCTTTAAAAAAATGATAATAGTAATGAATTCATGACCAGGTTTAAAAAGGCATTCCAGGCTTTTAGAACAAAAATGACTTGAACAGCTGGGACTCTCAAGACTTTCAGATGCCACACAGACTTCCAAATCCAGTCTATGCAGCAGGATGTTTCCAACGAAGGCAGTTCTGATGCAGATCACCATGAAATATTCAGTTGAATCAGGTTTCCTTTCCAAGACATGGAAAGGTTTCCTACTTTATCCTTTTCAGGAAACATGGACTACATAAACAATAAAATGGAAAACGTTCCCTCTTGGACCATACCAAATAAAATATTATATTCCCCTACTCATCCATTTCACACTGAATTTGCTTGGAAAGAAGGCTACATTCATTGTCATTGATTGTGACTGATTGAACTTTATAGAATCCTTGGTAGGCCTCACTAGTTCAACCTCATGCAGGCACTCATAACATCTCCACTGATGAAGCTATGAAATAAACTCAGCCAATACCACTTCAGAAGTTGAAACTTATTTGAAAAGCTCTTTCAGAGCTATGAACAAAGCTTGCCACTTAAACTACCTATCTCATATCCTTCTCAGTCAAAATTTTGGCATCTCACCACCAAATTTAAAAATCTACAAGTTGAATGTGGGGTGCACATACATCCTAACTAAGGAAAATCGTTTATATGCAATTTTTTACATTTTATAAGCAAGCAGCTCTACCAATAGTTAGGAACAAATGGATGCATATATATCATGGTAACAGCCTAGCTGCACTATTATATGCAATTTGATAATGTCCTTATTTGACCCATCAGACAAAACTGAATTAATTTTTTAGAATAATTAAATTTGAACAGAAATGTATATAAAATCTTTCATGAAAAATATCCTCATTTCTGCAAGGTTCACAGTTCTCAAGTCAATGTTTATTCGAATACGTAAGGGGATCGTTTCAGTCCCATGAAAACTTCTACATTAACAACTGATCTTTCTGAAATTTCACACATATACGTAAAAGGCAAAATAAAAAATAATTTGTTTGCATTAATTTTTTGAAAAAAATGAAAGAAAATGTGAAATGAATAGAAAACAGCAAGAAAGGGGGGTACTCTAAAAAGTTTATAACATTTGCAAATTACATGCTAAAATATCAAGACACATTTCATTCAATTTGTAAGGAAATTATCTAGCGGCTTTAGAGCCCTGATTTTTTACTTTCTTCATCATTTTTCTTTTATGTGAATTTTTTCCATTTTTCCACATTTTCTCCCCATCACCACTTGCCCCATATATAGTCAAACCATGCACAAATTCACAAAAGGGCTTCTAGAGTCCCTAGTTTTGGTTTTTATGAGTCTAATGATATGTCTTTCATTGCCGTAGCTTCTTCTTCTTGTTACTTCTGGAAACTGGTCCATTTAACTCCATTTAGCCCCTTGCCTAAACAGGTTTTGGTTTACACCTAACTATCATAAAACAATCTAAGTGTCTAAAAATCTGACAAAATTTGCAAGACATAAAAAAATACACAACAAGTAAAAAAAATTTTGAATAAGAAAAAAAAATAAATAAAAAATACAAATGTAAATAAAAAATAAATAAATTACAAATAAAGGAAGGCAACACATAAAACTGCCCTCCAAATTATCTAACAAAGTCTACACAAAATAATTTATTGTCCTTATTCAATTAATCCACATAATAACCATCAGTAAAGTAAGCTTTCTAATGCATTTCAACTACCCAAGGTCAGTAACTAGGTCATGCCCTACACAGTGCCTCACATGAGTACCTGATACTATGCAATGGTCCAGCCTGGGCAGGACAGCCTGGAGCTTCTTACTGCCAATGCAGCAACAAAATAGGATTTACTTTATTATTCAATAAGTGTCAAACAAGGAACTCATGTGGGCAGGGTTGTGAAGGAATTAGGGGGTCGTGATATGAAAGGTTGGAATCAGCAGCATTCCTTACATGAGGCAGACAGACAGAACAAAAATAACTAGGAAAGCTGCTGAGAATGCTGCTGGTTGCCAGGGACTGCAAAAACGGCAGTCTGAAAGGGAAATATGAATTGATCTAGGTTAGTTCTGACATATGTTGGTGTTAATTTGTCTACGGTAGTAACTACATTCACCATAATGTTAACAGATGAATGGTTATCAGATTGAGTTTATTACATGCGAGGAGCAGAGGAATGAGGCTAGAGCTTCAACAATTGCTGACTGTGTCGGCAGCAAGAAGGGGCCTCCTCCCAAGAGATTTTTCAAGTTGGGGGTGACATTAAGTACTGCCAGCTTATGTAACATTTGAGTGCGGGCCACAGAATGATTTGTGCATTCAAAAATAAGGTGGTAAATGGTTTCGACAGAGCCACAGGGGCAGAGTGGATTAGGAGCCAAACCAAAACGAGCCAGATGGGATCGGACACCAGCATGACCCGGACACCAGCAAGCTACAACTGTCTCAATTGCCCGATTTGGGTGAGAGGCCCACGGCCATGTGCCTAGATTGTCCTTAACCTGAGCAATGAAGAGCCCCTTTTCAGATCTCCTCATTTCCTGATGCCATGATGTGCACCAATTAACAGAGATCACATCATCTATTGATCTCACCAACTCCTCCTTGCTCGGGGTGGTCAATGTACGATATGGGAGGGTGTGCGCTTCTCGGGTAGCAAGATCTGCTGCTTTATTTCTAAGTATTTCACAGTGGCTGGGAATAAACTGGAGCATCGTTGCACGGGAAGAATACAGCCACAACAGTTTGGCTTGAATTTTAAAAACAAGCGGCAAGTAGTGTTCATGTTTCATATCTTTAATCAGAAACAAAGAGCTTTGTGAATCAGCAAAAATAACAAACATTTCATCCAAAAGGTTATTTTGGGCCCAAGTGAGAGCCACCTGTATAACAAATAGTTCTGATTCCAATACTTGTACTTCTGGGTGGAGCTTCCAGTTGAGAGAAACTCCCCTGGATGGGACTACCACAGCGGCAGATGTGGAGCATGTTGGTTCTTCTATAGTGATCTTGGTGGTATTGTTAGAATAAGATAAGGTTTAGACATCTTGCTAACTTAATCCTGTACATATTGTCAACCTTAACTCCTTTAAATGTCAGTGACAAGCTATGTGTATAATAATAGAAACAATAGTCAATATCGGCCAAAAATCATAGTCAACTATAACAAACATAATTTGCGAATGTTTTATAATACTTTTAAGCTCCAATAAGAACAATTATAAAATAGAACACTAGAACAGCAACCATAGCACAATTTTGTACCTATCAAACAATGGCAACATCTTGAAAGACTTCTGAATTTTCCGGAAGGCCTATTTTGAGCTCCATTCATTCTAGCCCAGACATGATTGAAAGAAGGCCTCCGCTGTGCTTCTCCGTAATAGTTCTCTATGTTGTGATCTTATAAGAACTGGGTCTTGCCTGTATATCATACATGAAAGAAATATTACCTCACGCCTGTTAACTCTGCATTGCATTGTCTGGCTGAATCTGACCACAATAAACAAGATAAATCGGACTCTCTTTATATCCACCGTATCACCTGAATTTCTCCGGGTTTACATCAACCACATTATTGGCTCATATTATTATTACCACGTTATCGGTTGCACCCACTTACCGCACTTCTACTTGTGAGCCATCTGTGTAGGCAGCCACACAGTTTGCATATTAATTTTGGGAAAGGTCATAAAACATTTGTGTGATGGCAGCAGATGAGAGGGATGACTTTGGGATGCTGTTAAAATTAGTAAAAATATTATTATCAACATTGAGCCATGGAGGCCTAGGTGAAATCAAATGGGATGCAATGAAGCATGGACAAGGGATATGGATATTCAGCCAATGCTGCTGAATATTGCCCAAATATGTGGAACAAAGGAGTAGAGCGCATTTTCTGGACAGGAGTGCCTGGCAAGGATGAGCTCGTTGGTGGCTGGGCACTTAGGGAGCTGCCAGAGCCTGGAATAATATCTACACATTGATTGATCTCTATGGGATAGAATGGAGAGGCGTAATCAAGCTTGCTTCAGAGTAAGACCTTGTAGAGCTTTAAAAGTGTCTGACGATCAGCACCCCAATGCCTGTGGGATATGGATTTCAGAAGATTGAGTATTGGCAATCATGATGTTTTCATCATTTCTATGTGAGGCCTCCATCTGAGGCAAAGCGCATCCAGCACAACACCAAGGTGCCTGTGTTGCTGAACAAATTCTAGATTGTGTCCATTGGCTTGGATGGGAAGAGTGTGAACGTTTTTGGTGGTGAAGCATATGATTTTGGTTTTTTCCTGATATAATTTTAAGCCCCATCTGAGTGTCCAGTCTACAAATGAATCAATTTGTGCTTGAAGTAAATTAGTGGCTACTTGGATGTTTGGGTGACTGTGAAAAAATGTGATGTCATCAGCATACTCAGCAACTGAGACTCCATGAGTAGAGGGCATGTCATTCATCATCACATTGAACAAAGTTGGGGAAAGTATTGCATTTTGAGGTACCATGGATTTGATAGGTCTAGAGGAGGAGTATTCTCCTTCAAAGAAGATTGTGAGGACTAAAAAAAGTGAGAAAACTTTTATGACTGAGTCTTCTGAAGTCTTCAGAAGACTCAAAAGTGAGCCTTGTACTCCACAGCAACTGCGTTTATAAAGGAGGCCTGTATGCCACACCCTATCAAAAGCACTGCTAAGATCTGCAAAACAGACCAGCAACGCAGACTTTGTGTGGGGAGCATGATGGATAGCTGCTTCCAGTCTGGCTACCTGATCAATCGCCGACATACTGCAACGAAATCCCCCTTGGGAAGGGCGCAGGACCTGTTTTTGCTCAAGGAAGTAAGTGAGATGTTTGTTTATCATTGATTCCATTAGCTTTCCAATGCACGACAGAAGAGAACTAGGCCTGTAGGAGGAAGTACATGTGAGTGGTTTGCCAGGTTTAGGTATGGGGATTACCACTGCTTCCTTCCAAATTTGTGGAACAGTGCCAGTTTCCAGACTTTGATTGAATATCCCTATCCCTATCAGCCAGATGCGGAAATCCAGAGGAGATGAACAATGTGTTGGTTGTGCACCTGAGAAGAGCCAGGGGATGTGCTCCTCAGCAAATGTATGCAAGAATCCATTTCGTGCAGCTGGAATGGAGCATTTAGGGGGGAATTAACTTCCTCATTCAGGGCTATTGCTAGTGGAAGGGTTACAAATCTTGGATAAGGAGCTGGCATAGGCGATGATAGCACTTCTTCATAATGGGAGGCTTGTGCATTGTGCATTAGCTTTGGATGGGGAATTAGAAATTATTGAGGAGTCTGACAAAATGATGGGCAGTGTTTTTCTTTGGAAAGGTGTTTGTAATCGTTTTATTTTATGCCATATTTCTGAAATGGGGTATCTGAAGTTATAGAGCTGCAGTACTTAATCCAGGAAGCTTTTTTAGCAAGTTTGACCTCCCTCTTGACCACTGCCTTGCAGCGCTTGAAATTAATTAAGTTTGCTTGAGATGGGATTGCAAACAGGGCACGCTTAGCAGCTTGTTTGGCCTCCACTGCATCAGCACACACTTGATACCACCCGGGTTTGTTAAAGCATGGAGTGATGATCTCTTTTGTCTTAGGAAAAGACTGCAAGCTTGATGAAATTATTGCATGAGTAATGTTGTGATTGCTTGCCTCTATGTTGTAGTCTGGATGTATACCTTGCTGAGTGAGAGCAGCAGACCAGGCAACCCAAGACCCATCACCAAACATCCAGGAAGGACGAGTCCGGTATCACACAGTGGAGACTTCAATTCCAATGCAGGTGACCACTGGATAGTGGTCACTACCCATGTCATCCAGTGTAAATTGTTGATAAAGGGATAAAAATTGTTGATAAATGTCAGCTGCTATGAAGGTTAGATCCAGTGTTGAGAAGGAGTTGTGATAAATGCTGAAGTAGGTAGGCAGAGATGGTGGGGTTAGTAGGGCTATGGATGGTTTTGCAAGAACTGACTCAAATAAATTTCGACCTGTTGCATTAGCTACCTTGCCAGGCTACCATAGGGGGTTATGAGCATTGAAGTCACCAACAATGACACAAGAGGGTGCCAGTTGATCAAAGTAGTGTGTGAATTCTTGGTGGGTGACAGTTTCATTTGGGTTGTAGATGTTGAGAACTGACATGGGTTTATTTCCTTGCAGAAAAACAGTTAGCCCTAAAAATTCTAATTTACCTTGGTTAAAGGGATTTATTGCAAGGCCAGTAAAAGGAACATTGCTGCGGACAAGGATAGCAAGGCCACCACCTGCATGGTTGGCATTTCTATGCTTGTAAATGGCTGCATAGTTTATAAAGCAGGGTTCATATGATGAGGCAAGCCAAGTCTCTGTCAGGCAAACAATGTATGGCTTAGTAGTGTAAAGGTGTAGTTTGAAATTGCTCAGCTTGTTTCAGGGGCTGTGACAGTTCCACTGAAGTACTTTTTGGATGAACATTTTGAAGATTGCTTAATACGTGCATTTTTAGTTGTTGGGGTTGACTTAATCTTACCTTACAATGGGTGGTGATTGCTACTTTCCCTCAAGGCCCATGGGTCTGTTCCTGGGCTTTTACCATATACAGCTACAGTCACACAATGTAGAGGAGCTCCTAACATAGGTGATGGCTGAATCTTGGCCTCGGACATTTCTTCTTCTGCTATGACAAGGGGACGTTTCAAAAGGGGAACCTCATCCATTGATGCTCCCTCCATCCCTGGGTTTTTCTGTAATCATATTTATTCATGGCTCAATCCAACTCAATTCAAATTAAATTCAATATTTTTATTCTTTCAGTGTAGATGACCAAAGTATAATTTGCAAACTTGAATCATCACTCTTAAGTATTTGGATTCCTACTCAGTATCTCAGCCTGGGCACTCAGTTGCACTGGTGAGTGACAAAGAAATTTATATAATTAATTCATTGATAATTTAGTTTATTTTATCCTTGCTATTTTGCTAATTTCATTGATGTTAACTTCTTGTGTTCCCTTGCATTTTACTTTCTTTGTGTTCATCTCTGACTGATATGGTTCAGTTTGAAGAATTTAATTTATTATATTGGATTATGGTTATAATTAATTCCAGTAAGTTCATGTTCTCAATTCATCTTGTTTTAAAAATAAATTCACAATATGGAGATGAGCTGCTAATAGTCTTGCAGAGTTTAATGGTTCTTGCTTTGTTTACATCATACATCCCATCAGGTTATCATTCGTTCATGATTTGCATTTTTATTCTGTTCATTCTGTTGGCAGTTGCATCTGCTCATCTCCACCTGTCCATGCTCCTTATATGCAACTAAGTAGCTCACTTTCACTACACTTTACAAATTAAAACAACCATTTCATTTGCAATTTTATTAAGTTATGTGTTTATTTACTGTCCCATATTTTAGTTCAATTTATTAGAACCAGTCTTTCATTTTCCTTCATTCAGAGTAGGGTTGTTGCCATTAGGTCAAATAAGCAGGTAACAGGTTTATCTCACCTACGGCACGAGACATTTTAGACACGGCAACATTATTACTGCTTTGTAAAACTTGAGTAATACTTCTCTATTGGCTCCCCAGTGGTGCGCTGACATTGCCTGCATCACATTGGTCCTCCTGATGCAGCTTTCTCTGAGGTGGTTTATGTGATCTTTCCATCCCAAAGCTGGGGAGTCAAGCAAAAGGCCCAGATACTTGTACGTTCTGACAAATTCAATATTTACATTATCGATCCTAACATGAGGGTAGTTAACATTTTTATGAGTAAATAGTAATCCATTTGTTTTTTCAGGATTCAATCGGAATCCCCAGAATTGAGTCCAGTTGAAAATTTGATTCACTTGTGCCTGTATACGGGCTTGCACCTCTCCCAAGTCAGGACCACTTCAATAGATGGCAATGTCATCCGCATACTCTGCCATTATCACTCCCCTCACACGGGGTAGATCTGAGAGCATGACATTAAATAATGTGGGTGATAAAATGGCTCCTTGTGGGACCACTTTGAAATTTGGTACACATGTATAAAATCAAAAAATAGACAGCTGTTATTCATGTCAATTTTTCGAGAAAAATTAAAGAAATCATGGAATACTTAGAAAGTGGCCAAAAAAGGGGGTAGAGGAGAAATCTATCTCCTCCTAGGATTTTCAAGCTACAACATCGAGGCGCATATCATTCGATGCGTGAAGACCATATCTATTGATTCATCATTGCTTTTTTCGAAATTAAAATTTTTGTGCATGGGGGAGTATTTTTCATAAAATTTTCAAAATTTATTTGATTTCCCCAGATTTCCGCCCTTTTTTTTCAAAATATTTTCAAAACTATAATGAAATTGAAAAAAAGCAATGATAAATCAATAGATCTTTTATTTGCGAATCCAACAGTATATCTCTCATTGCTGTAACTCAAAAACTCTAGGAGATAGGTTTGCAGTGTCAATAAGTTAATTGTTCAGTAGAGCTCGACAAAGTCCCGGGTGCCTCAAAATAAGCGTTCAAGGTGGCAAGAATGCAAGACTAGGTGATACTGGAGCTCAATTCCTGTCAAGGATGGTGTGAACGACGACACGCAACCCTCCTGTGCAACTGCATGCGGATAACTGAAGCACATCGCATTTGGACTAGCTATTTCAATGTGCTACCGGTAATTTCTGCCTATTTTAAATAAGAATGAACTCCACCACCCTCCACCCTTTCGCGATCTGTCGTGAACGCATAAATCAATGTACAGATATGATTTTGGTACTGTTGGATAGAGCAGAATGTCAGCTTTAAGATGAGACTAAAAACCGGAAAAGGCAAAATTAACAAATTTTGGCCAGATGCCCCCCATAAAGGAACGTTTTTTTGGATATCCTCTGATCCAGGCCAACATCTTCCCTCTGATTCCTTTTTGTTGTAACTTATGCAGGAGGCTCAGATGCCATACACAGTCATATGCACACCTCAAATCGAAAAACACTGCTATGCACACCTGGCGGTTGACAAATGACTCCCTGACACATTTCTCAAGTCTAGCCACCTGGTCAAGTGTGCAAAGACGCCTTTTGAAACCACATTGCGTGGTACTAAGAGCCCCAGTTGTATCCAGCTGGAAATTCAGTCAATTGCACACCAAGCGTTCCATTAATTTTGAGATACATGGAAGTAATGAGATAGGCCAATATGCTTTAGAATCAAGGGCAGACTTACCAGGCTTCAGAATGGGAAGCACTATTGCTTCCTTCCATATATTTGGGATACAGCAGTTCTGGAAACCATAGTAAATATTCTGAGGAGCCACTGCACATATTGTGGAGGAAGGTGTTTCATCATGGCATTGTGTATAAAGTCATGACCTGGAGCTGAGTTATTGAGAAGTTTAATACAGTCTGCTAGTTCAGAGGGAGAGAAGATGCCGTTAAATGGTAACTGTGTGTCATTTATTAGTGCCATTGTAACAGGCACTATAAGTGGAGCACCATCATGCTGACATTTTGGTGATGCAATTATGGTGGCATATTCTGCTGCAATAATGCTGGCTTTTCTTTCTGGGTCTGTTACTGCTACGTTTCCCATCAAAATTGGTGAGGCTCGTTGCTCGTTGTCCTTTGTTGGATAGTTTTCCAATTTTCTTCCTTATTATGGCCATTGGGGTATCTTTATTTATACTTAGTAGAACAGAACTCCTGAAATGATGTATTCTTGGCTTATTTTACTTCCCGCTTCACCAGTGCCTGCGCTTTCCTCAGAGCAATTAAGTTTTCCATAGATGGATGTCTCTTCAATATGTTTTTGGCAGCATGTCTCTCTGCCACACGCTTTGCACATGCTTCATTCCACCAAGGCTTGGAGAAGCGAGGGGACATTTTCTCATTACTTCTTTCAAATTCAGATTCAGCTCCTTCAAACAGTGCTGCAGAAAATTTTTCTACCTCCTCCTCAAAAGGCATGCTTGGTGGAACCTCTGGAAGAGACATCTGCCACCTGCTCCACGATCCCTTGTGAAAAAGCCAGCGCTGTCTGGAATAGAAGACGGCCTTGCTGAGGACTATGTTCACAGATAGCAACACTGGCTCATGGTCACTGCCCATTTCAGGTTCTAGAGATATTTGGGGGAGAGGCACCAAATCAGTTGAAACAAAATATAGATCTAATATGGAGAAAGATCCTCTTTAGGCATTAAAATAGGTGGGGAGAGACACTGGTGTTAGGAGACTCAAATCAAGGAAATCTCCTAGGCTTTCTACCAAATTGAGGCCAGCAGTATTGCAGTTACCTTGACCTTTCCACATTGTATGGTGTGCATTAAAGTCGCCCACTATCACTCGTGGGCCAGAAAGCTGGTTAAAATAATGTGAATATTCAGCCATTTGAATAGGGAAATTTGGATTGTATACATTTGTTATAGGTACTTATTGACTTGCAGTTACAGAAAACTTTCATGGATTGAATTTCTAGTGATCCAGCCGGAAAGCTATCAAGAGGGTTAGGAGAACAGTTCACATCATTTTGTACTAGAATAGCAAGCCCTCCACCAGGCCGATTTTGTCGGTGTTGAAAATATTTAGAGTATTTTATGAAGGCAGGTTCTTGATTCTGTTTTAACCAAGTTTCTGTGAGGCATACCACATGGAGCTTGGCTGCACACAGTCTAACTTTGAAGTGGGATAATTTTGTGTACAGGCTGTGATAGTTCCAAGAAAGAATACGAATTTGTTCCATTTTCAAGAGTGCTGTGCCAATGAGTCCTGACCTTTTTGTTTTTTCATCTTAGGATTTAGGAGAGCACAACTGGCTTTGTTATTGGAGTCCCTCTTGGCTGGCCAATTCTTCCACTTAAATTGGGTTCAGATTGGCCCTTCTTGGGAATGGTAGCCTTAGGCTCCTTTAGGGCTCTCCCAGATATGTCAGTTTGTTCTATGGGTTCATTAGCACTTTGTGTTTGTAAAGATTTGGTGTGATTGCTTCTGCCCAAAATGGGAGAGGGAACAATTGCTGAGTTTTCATCACTGTGGTCATAAATTGTCTTTCTACTCATTAACATGTCTTCATTTGTCTGAACAGGGGACTGTTAAGCTCATTAGTTTCTTAGATATTGAAGAGACCAATGTCTGATTCACATTGATGGGTTTATTTGTTACTTGTGCTGCCTGCATCACCTCCATTACAACCATTGCAATAAGGCTAATGTCTGCTGTGCTGAGTTGGGGAGACTGGGTTGGTTGAGCCACCGTCTGACATGTTGCCTCTATAAAGTCAGTCTGGGTTCCCACACTTGCTCTTGGTGGTTGTGATATTTGAGTGTCTGCTGTATTCCTTGGGGAAAGGTTCAATGCTATTGAGTCATTCATTGGATAGGGGCCCTGGGCGTTGTCTCCGGAACAAATCGTGGTTTATGTAGTTCCCTTTGAGAGCCCCTGACCACCCTTAGAGCATCCCGGTATGAAAGTTTTTGTTCTGCGCTCACTTTTTCTACTGATTTGGCTTCTTTCATTTTAGGACATCCTCCATAGCTTGCAGTGTGGTTCCCGTTACAGTTGGCACATTTGGGGCTTCCTGTGCTTCTGTTTGGGCAATCCTGGGATCTGTGGACACCTGAGCAAATAACACACTTAGTCTTGCCAGTGCAGTGCACAGCATTATGCCCAAAGTCCTGGCAGTTGTAACATTGCCATGCGCGATCAATAAAGAGCCGCACTGGGAAATGCTGGTACCAATGCATACATGTTCAGGCAACAGTTTACCTGAAAATGCCAGCTGCATACACTGAGTAGAGACCTGATTTTTATATTTCATGATCCTCCTGACTGACAGTACATTGGAATGATGTTTCTTAAGTTCTTCAAAAATTTCATCAGCCATGGTCTCCATACCAACTGGGAAAATAACTCTATGCCTCAGCAATTGCATTTGTGGTAGCTGGCATCTCACAGCTCTATTCCCAATAGATGTAACTGACAGAAGATTTGAAAATTGCTCATCATTTATCTCCTGCAAGGCTATAATAAGTAATCCTCTGGCTCGATTTTTATTTACAGATGAAATCTTATGTTGGCCAATTGGAGATTTAACTATATCTCTAGCCAGTTGCAAAGAAATTTCTGACTTCCTCAGCTGCACCTGCTGGTTCAATGAGCATGGTCTTCAGTGAACTGGATAATATCTCTGAATTTTGACCATGGGTTTGAGGCAATGGGGTAGATATTACTTTATTTTGTATAACTGGAGCTGTTTGTTCTGACCCACTAGTGCGTTTACCAGGGTTAGTGATTTTTTTGATTTTCTTAAAAAATGAAAAAAAAATCAAAAATCTATGTTTTTTTTATTGTTTCACAATTTTTTTTATTTATTTTTTTTATTTTTTCAATTTTTTTGGGCACTTATTGCCTTCAATAATGGCCAACAGGCCAAGGTGGCATTTACCACTTAGGGTTTTTTGTGTAAACAATTATTGATAAGTCTATTCATAAGCTTTGTAAAGTTTGTATGGAGCAAGGTAATGAGCTAAATATTGACCATTTAACTGACTTCAATATACAAAAACACTTCAGGAATGCAGATCTTCTAAACATTGAAGAGTCACATAATAGATAGGTAGCTGATAGAATAGAATAGAATAGAAGTGTCGGCGTTGAAGAAATAGGCCCATGGCCTGTTGCCGATTCTTGAACTTTTCATGACTTGATTCACAAGGGATCCGGCCTTTGTAACCCGATCTTTCCATAGCTGACGATTGATTGAGATAGCTGCTGGACTTATTGCCTGGTCTGTAATTTGCTAGGCATTTTAAGACTGAACATTTGCTCCTGCATAGCTTCGTCTAGTCTGTTTTTGAAGATGTTCATACTCGGAGCGTCAGCGATGCTATCAGGGAGGCTGTTCCACATGTCAGTGACTCGAAGTGAGAAGAAATTTTGTCGCATGGATGTGTTCCAAAGCTGTTTTTTTTAGTTTATAGCAGTGGCCCCTGGTGTTTGTTCTTGTTTCAAATTCTAGTAATCCTTCTGGGACCTTGTATAAGTCATGAGTATACTTGTATACTTCAATGAGGTCCCCATGCAGACGTCGATAACTGAGGCTTGGAAGCTTCACAATCTTTAATCTTTCCTCATAGGACTTGCCTTTCAAGCCCGGAACTATTCATGTTGCGTGTCTTTGAACACTCTCTACTAAATTTCTGTCCTTTTCAAATTTCGGTGACCATACGACGTTTCCAAACTCTAGGTTCGGGCGCACGACAGCAACAAACAACTGCTTCATTGTTTCTGCATCTAGGAATTCGAAAGAGCGTCTGATCAGTCCAAGTCGTTTATTGGCTTTATTAACTTGACCTTCAACATGCTTAAAAAATTTCAACTCATTGTCGATGTTAACTCCTAAGTTTGTTGGTTTAGTTTAATGGCCAAATGTTTACTAGCGCTTCAGCTATTAAGCTATCTCGCACCGAAAGTCAAGATGAACATCACCATAGAGGTGGAAGGTCTCAATTATTCATCACCCACAAGGGGTGGAAGGTCTCAGATGTCCAGCCCGCTGAAGCTGGCTCGAAGGAAGCAGCGTTAGCATCTCAAAAGAGACGAAGTGACAGGGAGGGACAGGTGAAAAGCAACAGAAATGAAGACACTCGAACAAGAAGTTGCTTACAAGGGAGGTCGGCCGCCCGCACGAGAGAGACATAGAAGGGAAAGGTAAACAATCTTGCCTACATAATAACTTAACCCCACAACTGAGACCTACAGTCAGACACCGCGAGCTCAGCGGTGGGGCGCTCAGGAACAATCCCCCTAGGAGCGCGAAATCCCATAGGACTTCTGACGAGCACAGACACCCGTCAGAAGTCCCCCCTGAGGAGGTTAGCTCCTAAATCCTTTTCCGTTGTCGACTTCGGCCTCATCACTCTGTCGTTGCAACTGTGTCTTCTTATACTGTAATCTTGCTGTTCATTATTCTTGCCAAGGTGGATAACTTTACATTTGTCAGCGTTAAAACGCAGCTGCCACTTATCAGCCCAGTCAACCAGCCTGTCAAGATCACCTTGCAACTGTACTTTTTGCGACGTATTCTTCACTGTATTATAAATTTTTGTGTTGTCAGCATACATCGAGCAAACGCTAGACACAGCTTCTGGCAGATCGTTTATAAACGCAACGAATAGAATAGGTCCGAGAACGCTTCCTTGTGGCACGCCGCTGCGCACCGAAGCCCAGTCTGATACGGACCCATTAATACTGACACGTTGTCACCTCCCTACTAGAAAATCTCTGATCCATATGAGTACTTTACTCTCAATTCCCAAAGACTTCAATTTACGCAACAGCCACTCATGTGGGACACTGTCAAATGCCTTGGCAAAATCGAGGTACACTGCATCTACTGGCTCCCTTTCGTCCAGCAGGCGGTTCCATTCGTTCAGAGTCGACAAGAGGTTAGTGGTGCAGGATCTCCCGGCAATAAAGCCATGTTGACAGTCTGATAGGAGATTATTAGCAGTCATGTCACTTGAGCTTCTTTCCAGTCAGCCGGCAAAATTCCTTCGTTCAAAGTTTTTCGAAAAAGTGAGGTCAGAGGGCCGGCTAGGACAGTTGCTAACTCTTTGAGTAATCTGGGGTGGAAGCCGTCTGGTCCACATGACTTGTTTGGATTTACAGCGATAAGGCGCTTGAGAACCTTTTCTTCTTGTATTTCAAAGCTTGTTAATTTAGAGCCAACTGAGCGCTCCTCTATAGCTGGAATACTGTTCAAGTCCTCTTCAGTAAATACGCTACTGAAGAAATGATTAAGTACGTTAGCTTTGCCCTCATCAGAGGATATCTTTCGCTGATCTACTTTCAAATCAGAAATACCGTCCTTCATCTTGCACTTCGAGCTAGCATACAAAAAGAAGGCTTTTGGGTTCTTTTTTGCATTTTTGCAATACTTTTTTCGAGGGTTTTTACTGCGGTGCGACAGCTTTCTTTAGCTTGATTTCGAGCTCTTTGCGCATAGATTATAGTCAGCATCGCTGCGAGTCTGTAAATAACGCTGGTATGCTTCCTTCTTTGTTTTCAGCTTAGCTAAAACTGTACTGTTCATCCACCTAGTGTTTTTGGCTCCACCAAGCTTAATTTTAGGTACACACGCATCAACTGCAGACATAACCGTGTTCTTGAGAAGTGACCATGACTCAGCCACATTCATGTCCTTAATACAGTTCGAAATATTCACTGCATTCACTGCTTCACGGAGTTTATCATAGTCGCCTTTCGCAGAATTCAAACGCTCACGCTTCCCTGATAGCACAGGGCACAGCACAATCAATAGATCTACTAGTTTTATGTCCTATAAATCTACCAGACTCTACCCTCTATACGCACTGACTAGTAGTGACTGAGTGACTGACTGCACTGTTCCCATTTAACTCAGACCAATAAACCAATACTAAACATAAACTGAATGATAACCAAACAAACCTCATACGACTTGAAACAAGACTTAAGTTATGAGAAAAGCTAACACTGTTTGAAATAAACATGTGCACAATTCAAATATTTTATAACCATTCACTGCATTTAATTATTATATATATAGTCTTATAATTGTAATTGTCTTGTTTCTAATTTTAAATTCACATATTTAAAGACAGAAATTAAATATTTAAATTGGAATACTCGTATTAGGGTGGAAAATCTTTCTAATTGCCTAAAAGGTCAGTACAATCTCAACCTCTCAATATACAGGGTGGGGCAGAACCAATTGAGCAGTTTTGAGGTAAAATAAAAGAGTAATGGAGGTACATAAAGAAGAAAGTTCATTTTCCTAGAGGTTGGCATAACATACCATTTAGAATACTTATGTTTCGAAAATAATATCCCTTAGCTGCAACACACTGTTGGAGTCATTCTCAAAGGAGGGAGTAACCGTAACAGTGAATTCCGATCGCTATGCTGCAATGTTGCAAAATTTCTTGCAGCCCATGATGGAAAACATTGTTGAAAATGAAGTATTGGGAGACATGTGATTCCAGCAGGATGGGGCTACAGCTCACACAGCCTGAATGTCACTCAATGTTGCGAAACGCATGTTCCCAGACTCTGAGGGGTGATTTACAGTGGCCTGCAAGGTCACCTGATTTGAGCATTTGCAATTTCTTTCTTTGGGGACATCTAAAAGAAAGGGGTTCAGAAGTCCCTCACACCCTACCACAGCTAAGGAAACAGATTATTGCAGCAGAGGTTATGGCCATACCTCGCCATATGTGTATATGTGCTGTAGAAAACTTCCAAGAACGACTTCAACAGTGTGATGCAGCTAACAAACCCAATCTTCCTGATATTGTTTTCAAAACATAAGTGTTTTAAATGGTATGTTATGCTAATCTTGAGGAAAATAAACTTTCTTCTTTATGTACCTCCATTAATCATTTAATTTGGCTCAAAACTGTTCAATCAGTTCTGCCCCACCCTGTATAAGCTAGCTAACACATTTAAATTGTATATTGTAATCAATATACAACAAATAGTCAAATAGTTAAAGACTACTTTTAGCCTTATAAGAATTAGCTAAGGTGCTAGCAATGTACAATGTATTGCACACTTGATGCTTCTGTACCAAAAACATTCAATTTATTGGAACCTAATACACACTAAAGGCAACAAGTTTATACACCAATTTGTCATTCTTAGTACATTTATACTAAACCATGAATAACAATACCTCAATATAAAATAAAGACTGCCACTCAATATATTTAAATATATGAAAAAATCCAAAAAATAAAAAAAAATAAAAAAAAATCATGATTTTTTATAAAAAAATCAAGTGGTTTAATCACATGATTTAATCATTTTGATTTAATCATTGCCAACTCTGGCATTTACTTTGTCCAACTGAATTGAGTTGATCAGGCACAGCTTGTTCATGGTCTACTTGAAATCCACAGAAGGTGTCATTGCTCCTCTTCTGGCTTGACTGCCCCTTGGTCATCTTAGCTTTACGTTTGTGAGCTTGAGGGCCTCTTAGACTCAAGACAGGAGTCAGTGGTGGGAACTCTCCTACAGACATTTCCTCCACCAATGGTGCAATTCCATCAGAGAATGACAAGTCTGGCAGTGGGAACTCACCATCAAGAGCATCATCATAAATTTCAGCTACTTCACCAGCACCAGTTTGATTCCACCCTTCAGAATTGCATGGGACTGCTCTGCTCCCAGGGGAGACACTTTCCATTGTTATGATTGCTTATTGAGGCCCTATGGGCTGCAAAAAATAATAAGAAAAAAAAATAAAATAAAAAGGGGGGGGGGGGAATTTCAATGTATTTGAGAAAATGATACTATATCAGATGGAATCCTTATGCCCGAAATTCATATCAAAACACTTACTTTGTAGTTCTAAATTTTTAGCAAAAACGAAAAAGGTAGTCTATTGTTCAATGTTCATATACACACGTCCGAAGTTGACCAAAGCTTAAACTTGTCTAAAAATCGATTATTCAATTACTAACAATTTTCAATGCCTTTCACATATGATACCTTCAAACGGGGTAAAATGGGATGGGCAGAGTAAAAAAGGCCAGTCCTCCAACATTTTGTAAAAATGTTGTAGCAGCTAAACTAATCAAAATATTGCAAAATTAAAAATAGTGGTATAAAGTTCAACATTTCTACTATCTATGCAGAATAAAGGAATTTGAGAAATCATACACTTATTACCTCTAAAAAATCCCCGAAAAAAGTGTGAAAAGTGAAATTTTGGAGGTCTGCTAAGGTCTGTAGCAGAAAAAATATTTGTCGTATTGAAAAATCTTACTTACATAGAAGTTGCACACTGGTGTTGGCTGACAGAATTTGCATATCTCATTCCAAGAAAAAATGGTGGCTATTTCCACAAAACAGGGTAATAAGGGACACCCCCCCCCCCTGGAAGGGTAATAAGGGACACTCCTAAAACTGCATTTACAGTAGAGCCTTGGTTAGCAAAGGCTCCAGTTAATGAAAAAAATCAATTAACAACAAAAAAATTTGATTACATTTACCTTGCTCAGTTCTTCTTCTTCTTTGTGGGGGGTCCATGCTGGGTGGACATAAAGCCACAGGTCTGCCTGATGGGATGACCATTGGGCCTGAGAGCTTGTTGGTTAAGTTTTTAGCTTCTTGGTACGGGAAGCTAGTCAGTTCTCTCTTAAGAGAGAACAGTTCTCAGGTAGCTCCATATAGGATTTGAGGAGTTTTAAAGGAGACAAGNCAAAGTCTAACTTCAAGACCAGGGAATCTTGTTTTGATGCTCCTGAGAATTTTGATAGTCTGGTGATCTTAACAATTTTGCAAGCTTGTCTTTGCATGCTCAATAAGTCATCTAGGTCATTTTCATGTCCGACTGGACCAATGACCCCAGAGCAGATGTTTCCCATGTCGGATGATGGTTTGTAGCATTCAATTTGCCATTTACCAAGTTTAGAGGTAGAAAGCAAGGTTTTAATTGCTGCCTCTTCATTTGCTTTGAATTCAACTGCTACAATGTTTCGTCTTTTATTTATGCGCACATCTTTGATTGAGGATTCTTGAATTATTTTGTTTAGTTCTGCAGCAACTGAAATTGGATTTAAAGAAATTTTGCTCATATCCAGAGACTGTTGCTTAATTAGTACAGTGTTTTCATTTCCAGATGACTGAACAGTTGAATTTGAGGGAAATGATCTTAGCTGCTTGAGATTTTCTGGTGGTCTGGAAAGTTTAGTAATAGCTCCTGAGCCTCTGGTTGGATTTGTTGTATCACCTAGCTCTTCTTCTGATTCAGTACTTTTTTGCCGCTTGCGACTTCTAGATTTTTTAGGTTGTGATGACATGTCCATGCCAGTTCCAGCAAAAATGTCATCATCAAGCACATTTGGTATTTGTTTGTTGATTTCCATAGTTTTTGGCAGCAGAGGTCCAGGTTGCACACTGTTTTCAGGTATGTCTTGCGTTGGTGTTGCAGGAACTATGTCCTCTTCATCTTCTGGAGTGTCAGAGCCTAGTTCTGACATCATGCAGGTAATTTGCTATAATTTCAATACAAGAGCTCTCACTGCTGTACACAGAAACTTAAGAAATGTTTACACAGAAATACAGTCAATTGACAGGTGGTTTATGACAGAATTACAGAAAAAATAACTAAATTTTTTTAATAATATTGCATAATAAAATTGATGGAAAATACAATACTAGTACAAGAAACAAATATCTAATGATCAAATTAAGTGATAACAACCAGAGTTAAATATAAATAATGGTTTGAGCTGGCTCGCAGGCCTACTCCTACCTACTGCCTCTTCTCATGAAGAGAAGAGGAGGGGGGAGGGGCGAGAAAGCCAGCCGGGTTCTTGAAAATTAAATTAGACACTTAACTTATATACGCATAGTAAACAGAAAAGCAAATTCAAAATCAAGTTGATAAATGTGTGGGTATTCTGAGTATTACGTTAATCACGGAGGAAAATTTTACGTTAATCTCAGAGGAATTCTAGTAATCACAGAGCACAATCGTAAGGTGTTTACCGTATGAACGCCGCTGACTCTCTCCCTTGCTCAGTGAAAAAAATTTCACTTAACAAAAAATTACTGCATCAGTCATCACAAAATTGTGCATAGAATGTCATAGATAGAATTGAGCACTGGGCAACAAAGAATGAAACATAATAACCTAAACTATGATTTATTTCTCCAAAAAATATTATGGTTGTCACTAAAATATTCCTTCCTGTTTCTGGTATGTTTTTTAGAATCTTTGCTGTTATAGTAAAATCACTCAACTCAATTAAAATTGTGCAAAATTACAAGCCATTCTGTAAGATTACAGATACAGAAGAAATGCTACATGGCTGCTGATATGAAGCTTGCAGTGGACAAGGTTGTTTTTAATGCTCAATGGCATGTCCATGGATATGGTAATATCACATTAATAATACAGTAATTAATGAATATGGTAATATCATAACAATAAAGGAAAAACAAGTAAAAATCACAGAAAATTTCATTTATTCTACATTTACATCATCTACAATGAAAGAGGAGGATTTCAGAGTGCTGTTAGAAATACTACATTGCAGTGGTGTGGCTTGTGTATCATTATTTAGCTCGCTGCACCATGCATTCTTTCCACTCACCTGTGTCCTCTCTTTCCAGACTCATGAATGTAAATCACTCTCAGATAGATCTTTTGAGTCAGTGCATGTATTTGTGCCAGCCTTAAGCTTATCCCTGTGCCGTGGTTGGTGGAATTGATGCAAGTTTACCAGACATTTAATGCTGCTATGTGCCTTGCCTGATCCTGCTGCTTGCTGATTGCCTGCCTGCTTTTGCCCCTTTATGGGTGAGTAGTGGCATTTGCCTGAACCAGGTTTTAATGCTCCCACTCTTTTATATATTCACCCATTTGTGTTACATTTATAATTGTGTCATGTGTGCCAATGCATTTATTGTGTTATATTTTATTATGTTACATACTTGTATATCTGTCACTTGCTCTCCTGTCGTGCACTAAAGCCAATTCCTTCGTTTCGTTCACTTATAGGGCATCAAGAGTTGAGTCTAGAAAAACCTGGGAAATAAACTGAATTTAAGGGCATCCTTCACCACGACTCCAGTGCAGCAGGTGAAATTGGATTGCTCCTTGTGGTGGGCTGTTGACGAGCACTGAGAAAAGTGATTCCTTTGAGTAACCTGCCTCAACCTTAGTGGAACACACAGAGAAGTGACTTGCTGGCCCACTGGGTGGACACTTTTGCCAGCTGTAGGAGTGCTTTCCATATATGGTTCCCCAGTAATTTTTACATTGTCCGGAATTATTGTGCCAATGCAAATATGTTTTTATTGTGATGTTCTAGTAAAAAGCAATAAATTTTAGATGGTAATTAGGGATTGATTTTATTGCCTGATCATGCGTTTGCCATTTCCCCATTTGTATCTTGTGTGATGTCAGCCCGTGTGGGTGACCTTGGTTAACCGGTTCTTTTGTTTTAGTGATTAGGACTTGCGATTTGCTAGTTGCAGCAAGGACTGAGGGCCTGGTGATTTCACAAGGTTTTGATTCTGTTTTTATAGAGCAAGCTCCAACTGTTAGTATGCCTTGCTGCTTCCATACATCATAACACTACTAACCCCATTTCATTCTACACCAACTGCAGGTGTCTGCACAGTTTGTTGGTTGTATGCTGGTTTCAGTGTTTCATGATATATTTCCCTAAGCTGTGCCCAGGTGGTTTCAGTAGCCTTACATGCCAGTCTTGTCCACCGCTGTACCAACTACCTACCTCTAGGCTCTTTAATATAAATATTAAACTTACCAGGGCTGAATGCCTCCCCTTACAACATGAGTACACTCTGCATGGTGCATGCTTCAAATGTTTAAAATTAAGTTTTATCTCAACTGTCCCTAATTACCCCATTTCCAGATTAATTCAGGAGCCTTTTATATTGCGTCTAGCAGCTTACAATTAGCAATTAGAATTTTTTTGGAGATGTCATACAATAGATAGCCCTTGCAAAGATGAAAGACCTTTAAAATGAGCCCAAACTTGTTTATGTTCCAGACCAGTATTACTAGTTCCAGACCAGTATTACCACTATTTGCTGGCATGGAATGTGTCTAACAAATAACAATAACAATCAAGGCTTTGAGCTAGGAGCCACAACTAGAGTCTAGAGCTTTGACAGCTTTCCCCCAATTTTTAGAGCAGTGAGACTCCCATCACCGTCACGGTGTCACCCATCATGACCCATGTCCCGTGCCGAATGCCAACTGCTGCCCACCAGCACCAGGCAGCACGGACCCACAGGGCAAATTATCTACTTTTTGACTGCTAATGAAACTGAATGATTAGCCTCCTATTAGGCACCATTGTCGCACCAAGACTCCAAATGCATCAAGAATGGTGAATCGGTCTCTTAGGAGCCATAAGATGACATTCATAAAATGATAAATAGGAAAGTTTTAATCTACCTACCGTAGTCAATTTGGATTATTTTAAGGAAAATTCTCTTGAACTTAAAGTAAGGTAATTGAAGACAATTTTGATGAAAACCTTGGCTGCTCAAAACTAACAATGAAAATTTTTGACAGTTTTTGTTTCTCAATATTCTCATGAATTATTTGAATACTTTAATTGAAAACGTCATAATCAAATAATCAAGCGGCAAAAAAGTGAAGATGATCAGATGAATACCGACCTGCAGAACGAATTCGGTATATATCCTTACTGCATGGCGTTTACAACACAAACTCCCAACAGGCGTGAAGCAAATATTTCTCTTTTTTTAAGGAGCACTGGATTATGGTCCATTTTTTTTATAATTAGGTTTAAAGGCTTCGAGTGCTTTTGCACTGCCCAGCCTGATCTCAGTCATTAGTTGGGGATAAAAGGAAGAGGCTTGGGCCAAGCCCAAGCTAGAGAGCTCTGGGTAAGAATGTGGATGCAGCAGGCACCCAAGGTCAGGAGACTTTTTTCATGCTTCAGAGGTGTGAACCTCAGAGAGTAAGTTTGTCATGCAAATTTCCAAGAACATGCAAGCCCATGCAAAATGAGTCACAATGCTGAATGGAGATGGCGTGCAGAGTTTCATCAAGACATTAAAGTGCAGCATGCATACTAATTACCCTTATCAACAAGAACAAGAGAAACATGCAAAATTGGAACATGCATTGCATTGAGAAAAAATAAATAAATAAATCAGAAGGAAAAAAAAGGATCAACAGGGAGAGCATCCACTTAATTAATTTCTTTAACACAGGTTACATCAGGGCAACCACTCCACATTGCTGCAAATATTGCTGCAGGTATGAGAATATCTGATGACGCTGTTGGTTGGTGACGCCTGCTCCTAGGGCCGCCTGCAGCCCCCAAGGAAGCCCCAGAGCAATCACTGCACTCATGAAGAGTGCTCTTGGACCAGTAAATCTTGTACAATGTAATAAGAAATGAGCTATATTGTCCTCCACTTGACATACTGGGCAAACTGCAGTTGCTGCCATTCTAAATCGTGCACGGTGAGCAGCTACACCAGCATGGCCAAGACGGAGGCGGGCTACAGCACATTGTAGTGGCCTAGCCAAGGAGCTATAGTCAATATATGTTATACTATTGTCAAGGTTGTGTCTAAATTGTCCACAGCCAGTGTCAGCTACTTGGGTTACCCAGTATTCATGCCAATGTCTGTTGAAGGCCTGGGAAACTGCTCGCAGAGACTCTTCAAAAGAGAGTATAGAGCAGGAGGACCTATCTGCACTGTGTGCTAGGTTAGCAGTCCGGTCTGTGGCCTCATTTTCAACAATCCCACTATGACCCCTCACCCAGCAGAAGGCGACAGTGTTCAGTCCTCTCTGGAGAAGCAAGGAGTGTATCCTGAAGATCACCGCTGAGTAGTTGGGGCGTCGGGTGTTGAGGATCAAGTGCAAAGATGCTTTGGAGTCTGTGAAAATCACAACTTGATGGTTTTTTAGTTCCATCCAATTGAGTGCCATTTCCAAAGCCTTGAATATGGCAAATAATTCAGCACCCATCACCGTATGGCTTGGGGACAGCAACCAGGCAGTAGCAGTGGAAAGCTGAGGAATGTAGACACCCGCTGAGACAGACCCAGCCTCTGTGCGGGACCCATCAGTATAGATTGGGATATGTCCAGGGTAAAACTTGTCCATTCTATGGGCAATCATGGTTGAGAGATGGTTGTCACCACGGTGCAGAGTAAGGCCATTACTGGGGTCAAAGCATATCTGGTTTTGTAGCGAAACCCAGGGAGGAATTGGTGAGAATGCCGCGGTTCTCACCTGTCGAGGCATAGTAATTCCAATGGACCGAAACAAAAAGCGTGCATGAGCGGCAAATGGCTGTAGGTTGTTCTGGGCACTGTTGGGGTCAAATCCTAGCAGGCTTGGTATTTTGGCTTGTGTAGGAGAGTAGGCATAACGAAGACTCCATTTCATGAACAGAAAGCGGAAGCGGAGACGAAGTGGTGGGAGAGAGCATTCTGCCTCCAG
>NW_025930547.1:0-3497 GCF_000764305.2 Hyalella azteca | reverse complement strand
TTTTGGGGGTGTCCCGAATAGCCCCGGGGGGGTGTCCCGAGTAGCCCCGCCGTGCGGAAATGGCTGCCATTTCTTTTTGGAATTAGATAGGCAAATTCTGTCAATTACGTTTTCAAGCCGACACCTGGGTGCAACTTTTATGTAAGTAAAGTTTTTTAATATGGCGAATATTTTTTTTGCTATATACCTTAGCAGTTGTAACTTTACAAAACATAGTTTTTCACCATTTTTTTCAGGAATTTTTCAAGGCAAGTAAATGTAGTATTTTTCAACTTTCTTTATACTAGATAGATAGGAAAAATAGTTACGTTTACGCCACTATTTTTAGTTTTGCGATATTCCAATTAGTTTTGCTACTACAACAGTTTTATGCCGTGTCATAGGCCTGTCCCGAGTAGCCCCGCCTGTCCCGAGTAGCCCCGGTTGACGGTACCATAAACATTAATTACCATCAACTATCGTGACTTCAGAGCGTTTTTTATTTTGTTTTGCAAAAAAAATGGGGTCGTAAACGCCTGGGTCATAAATGCCAGGGTCATAAACAAGGTCATAAACGCCTGAGTGACTTTGGCCATCATTTATGACCCTGCTTTTGTTTGCAAAACAAAATAAAAAAAATGGCTTGAAGGTATCCTATCATTGATGTGATATTACTGCATTATTGATGTGATATTACCCTATCCATGAACATGCCATTGAGCATTTAAAACAACCTTGTCCACTGCAAGCTTCATATCCGCAGCCTTATATATAGCATTTTTTCTGTCTCTGTAAGCTCACAGGACGGCTTTTAATTTCACACCATTTTAATTGGATTGAGTGAATTTACTATAAAAAAATATAACTCAGTACTCACTGCAGTGAGTGACAGAGAGCTCATTTTCTCGTCGACGAAAACTTGAGATCACAGACGAACGGACAGACAGACAGACAGACGGACATGGCAAGCACAATAGTGCTCATTTATGCGCCATGCGCTCGTTTATGCGCCATGCGCTCGTTTATGCGCCATTTTAATTGGGTCAAGTGAATTTACTTTAAAAAAAAGATCATGAAAAACATACCTGTAACAGAAAGAAATGTTTTAGTGACAACCATCATATATTTTGGAGAAATAAATCATAGTTTAGGTCAATTACTTTTCATTCTATGATGCCCGGTGCACAATTATATAAATAGCATTCTATGTACAATTTTGTGACGACCGATGATGCACTAATTTTTTGATAAGTGAAATTTTTTTCGCCGAGCGAGGTAAATGTAATCAATATTCTTTGTTTTTAATCCATTTTTTTCTTAACTGGAGCCTTTGCTTGCTGAGGTTCTACTGTAAATGCGTTTTATAGGACAATTCCGTCAATTACGTTTTCAAGCCGACACCTGGGTGCATCTTTTATGTAAGTAAAATTTTTTAATTCGGCAAATATTTTTTTGGCTACAGACCTCAGCAGAAGTAACTTTTAAAGATAGCGTTTTTCACCTTTTTTTCAGGAATTTTTCAAAGCTAGTAAATGTAGTATTTTTCGACTTCCTTTATACTACATAGATAGGAAAAATGTTGATGTTTACGCCTCTATATTTAGTTTTGCAATATTCCAATTAGTTTCGCTACTATAAGTTTTACGCCATGTCGGAGGACTGTCCCAAGTACCTAGCCCAGTTGACGGTAGTTTAGCTGCTGCAACATTTCTACGAAATGTGGGACGCACGTCCCGATTTACCCCGCCTGTTCCTTTTTACCCCGTTTGACGGTACCGTAAAATGGGGTAACTTTGACCACTTTTTTCTCAAAACAATGCCATTTTTTTACTAGCTACGTTAAACTTAAATTGAAACATGCAAAATACAGGTCTATGCTCTAGCTTTACTCACCATAAATTGCTGGCTCCTGCCTCTCATAGTTTTGATGTAATTTCAAAAAAAGTGTCTTTAAATAATAGCTCTTTTTCGTGGGTCACATTATTAATTTTTTAACCTATTAGATATGCAAACTTTTTAAATCTTTCTATTGTGTTACATAGCCTCAGTATTAGGCCTTTGATGGCCATTGACAAAATTTTTCTATGTCAAATAGTTTTTGAGTTTCGGGGGTTTTTGTTAAAAAAACAAAAAGTGGTCAAAGTTACCCCGCCGGTCAAAGTAACCCCATTTTACGGTACCTCTGCTAAAGTCTGTAGCAAAAAAAAATATTCATTGTATAAAAAAATTTTACTTACATAAAAGTTGCACACAGGTGTTGGCTTAAAAATGTGATTGACAAAATTTGCATATCTCTTTAAAAAAAAAAAATGGCGGTCATTTCTACACGACAGGGTAATAAGGGACACCCCCCCTGGGGTAATAAGGGACACACCTAAAAATGCATTTACAGTAGAACCTCAGTTAGCAAAGGCTCCAGTTAGCAAAAAAAAATCAATTAACAAGAAAAAATTTTGATCATATTTACCTTGCTCACCAAAAAAATTCACTTAATGAAAAATTAATGTATCATTGGTCATCATGAAATTGTGCAGAGAATGTCATAGATTGAATTGTGTACCAGGCAACATAAAATAAAAAATAATTAACCTAAACTATGATTTATTTCTCCAAAAATATGATGGTTATCACTAGAATATTCCTTTCTGTTTCAGGTATGTTTTTTACGATCCTTTTTTGTTATAGTGAATTCACTTGACTGAGTACTAGCTAGTCAGGCAAGGCTGGCAAGCAATAGGACTTTTCAGTTTGATAGTTTGGGTGTTTCTTCAAGATTAATTTTCCTATTAGTAAAGTTGAAAAATGTCAGTGCAGTTATTTACTGCTATCAAGCATATATAACAAAGGCTGGAGCCAATTAATGCAAATAGAGTGAAATTTGAGTTAATCAATAGGTACATACAAATAATACAGCTAGAAAAATAGTTGGTACATAATATTCAAAACATAAAAGACAAGAACAACTTTGAGAAAGGTACATACCATATGAAAAGAAGTTCATACTTTCAATTCATAAATACATGTAATGATGTATCATGATGTATGATGTTTGGACCACATAATCCAATAACCAGTTAATACAAAATCTGTCTTTCTTACTTTGTAATAAATTATCCTGAATTTTCCTGATAGAGTGAGATGGAGGGAAGATGTCAGGACAAAACAAAAAATGAATTACATGCATAGTATTCAAAATATTATTCAAATGTAAACTTGACTCTTTCTCAGGAAATGCATACCTTAAGGGGACCTGCTACCCTGAAATTTTCAATTTTGGCGTGTTTCGGTTTTTGTGCTCATCTGAAAGCTGGAATTCTGATCTTTCCAATGGTACCACTGCCATTGCTGTACGCCAATATTTACGTTCATGACGTCTCTTTAAAGGGAAGCGGGTGGGAGAGTTCTTCAAGTAATTAGATATAAAGTAATTAGCTGCTGAAATCTTTGAATATAGTTTCTACTTGAGTTGTGCTGCAGTTACATGCTTAGTTTCATCTTAAAGCTGACATTCTGAGCTT
>NW_025930546.1:0-3920 GCF_000764305.2 Hyalella azteca | reverse complement strand
GTCCCCGCGCTTGACCACAAATTGGTTTATGACACAAGCTCGAGATGGAAGCCTCAAGCTCGCACATTCCTACTATTGTAGTGGTCAAAACAACAACACAAGCGGTCGTTAACAAGTGATCTCAAGCAAACAAGTTGTCTTTATAATAACCATGATTTCTTGGTCACTGGGGCAAACTGTTGAAAAGTCATTAATAAAATTATTGACACTCTACTAATGTAACTTTATATGAAAATGTATATGGGATGCAGTTCAAACATTAAGTTTGTTTTGGGATTGAGAGAATTATTACAACATTTGTTCATGTAGTATTGCATACTGACGTCGATTAATAAGCAAACTTTTAGTATATTGAGTCTTAAGTGCTGATTCAGGAATTACTTTTGATTGAAGTAATTAGGCGATTAATGAACTGATGGCAAATGCTAACTCAGAATTTTCTTGATTGCGCCTTAACAAAAAAAGTGGCATCAACTTTCGAGAGGAACGTGATGCTTAGTTAGGTTTACGCGTGAATGAATAATAACTTCATGTTCATGAATGATAATTAAATAATTGTAATAATTATTATTAATCGAGGAATGCTTAATAAATTGCTATGTGTAAATTAGCGAATTAATGGGACAGGGCACGTTCATTTTACGTACGAAAGAAAAACAATAAAAAAAACAGGAAACAAGCATCTTTAGAAGCGGAATTCTTTCTGCTTTCGCTTAGGAACGGTTTTGCCTCGAAGTTATTATCTTAAGCTAAGGTTATGAAAACACGGATAAAATTTCGTGATGATAATTGTGGCTCCAAGAGGAGCCGGGTTAGTAATGGTATCAACCACCTTGCAATCAAGTTACTTTGAAGAGGTGTATTTGGTAACAGCCTTGGTGCCTTCTGATACGGCGTGCTTGGCCAGCTCTCCAGGAAGCAGCAGCCTGACGGCGGTCTGAATTTCCCGGGAGGTGATGGTAGTTCTCTTGTTGTAAGATGTGTATAAGAGACAGATATGAGCATGAGAGTGATGATCCTCGATTGATTACTGATCAGTGATGAACTGATGATATGGCCTAGGACGAGTGAGGNGTAATAAGTGTTTCATATCAAGCCAAATGTACTACCCTTCATTGCAGACTTAATAAGTTCTGTAACTGAACATATTTCTTTGAATGATGTTGCTTAATCTCAGTCATGTTATGCATATTTAATTTCTCAATAAGTCTTATATTTGCTGTATTTTTCAGTGCTTAATTCCTCATTGGTAACAAAAAGACATCATAGATCATGACGGTGTCAGAGGGAGAAGATGAATATGAGGAACAGGAAGAACTTCTGTTTCTGGACCTCAAGGGAGTTGTTCAGTCTGAGATCACTCAAGAGGCCTTGAATAACTTCAAGTTGCTGGGCATTCACACACCAAATCCTATTCTGCAGGTATCAAAATATTATACTCTTAATATGTTCTAGTCTTAGTCTTAGTGATTTGTGGAGTACCGTTTTATTGAAAGTTTTTTGTGACATTGTTCAATGGTTAGCTAGGAAAACTCTAATCCATTTGTTTTTAAGATCTTTTCATTTATTTGTTATCAATGCACGCGCATATTCAAACAATTATTATCCTTGTACTTTGTTCTATGGATGTCAAATCATTAATTGTATTTCATCATGCATGAAAATTGATCAGTTTTTAAACTAGAAAATACCTTTGCTATATGTTAGAATGTAGCCTAGAGTCTGTGTAGTTGGGACTTTTTCAGCTGATAGCTCTTCCCTGTTTGTTGTCATTGTGGTCGCTCTGATATGTTCCTGTGTCAACTGAATAATGAAGACACAGGTAATTTTGTTGAGGTTAATTGAAATCTAAAACTTCTTTATTATAGATTATTGTAAAGCAACAGGATTCCATAAAATATTTAACTGTTGAAAGCTGAATAATTGGAATGAATTGGAGAATACACAATCTTGATCTACTGTGTTGTGGTGTTCCATTTTATTATTAAGCTATCAACTACCTATATCTGACAAAAAATGTTAAACATGTGCCGAGGTCAGACAACATGTTTGCCCTAAATGAGCTACTCTGAAACCTTCATGCCATGTATATTCAACATATTACTTCTTATGCAACCAGTAACCTGAAATGATTCAACAATTGTTCTTCCTCAGATTGGTGGACTAATATTCCAAGGAGGCTTTGAACCAACCGTGGGAACAGCTGTGTTTTTTCAAGAGCAGCCACAGTCAGCCTCAACTCTGCCTCCCCTGCCCGTGTTTGCCAAGAGGCCCAAGAAGATGCTTCAGTATGCCTACAAAGCGCATAATATGATACAAATGAAGCGTATTTTTGTTAAACCCTTCAAGGAAAATAGTGAAGCCCAACTGCTTGGAGAGGATTGATGTTCCAGTAGTCCAGAAAATATGCATGATATAGGAGCTGATATGAGATTTTCTGCTGTCTTGCTGTAATATTAATAGTTTTAATATAGGTAACTATTGTTAATAGTTGAATAATATCAACTTATGATATGGATTGGAGAGTGTTAAATATCTGAGTGTGGTCAACTATTCCTTTTATTACTTATGGATTGTTTACATACGATCATCAAAGGCGTACTTAAGTGTAATTAAAAAAAACTGTGGAGCAATAAAAAACATAAATTTTGCTATTAAATTTATTTTTGAGGTAAAATGATTGGATTCTGCTGTGCAGTCGAAAGCTAGATTGTAGGTTATGAGCTTTATTGTTATTGATACTCTGCCTGTTTGCAACCATGTATTAATGTTTTGCGCTGCTAAATTTCTCGATTTTAGGTACACGTGCTTGTATGCAGTATCTTGGCTCAATCTCTTTCCATACCTTAATTTTTGTTGATTTTTTCATAGAATATCTAGTTGTCAGTAGCCAATTATGAAGTTTTCCACGAATATTATGCTGTCAGTTAGTTGGTGTGACTAAATGATCAATCAATTGAAGATCAAAGAGTTAAGTTATCTTGTAATGTTATTCGCTATACTCACTAATTGTATCCAAATTAGACAACAGTATGCCTAGTAGATGATGGGTATGGAGGCCACGAATGTTCACAATCATTGAGTTGTCTTTGCCATGTTTCCTTACAAATACTGGTACAGTATTTGTAGCAAATACTGTAGCTTCACTGACGAAAATGGCTTGTGAGAGGGCTATTTGTCGCAAACGTTTCGAAGTATGATGTTGCTTTGATATCGTCTATTATATGGCGAGTATGTACTATACTCACGATGATCGAATCAACTGTATGGTTAAGGTAAAAATGTTTGATGACCAAGAAACGAATGTTTGCCTTCGCTTATTTTCATGGACAGTTAATGAATGGAATTAACTCTTACAAACAAAACTTTTTTGTGGAGTTTTTTAATGTGGTTAAAAATCCAACATATTATTGTCTGCATATTAGATTGAGAAGATGCATGCTCTTCACTAGCCCTGTTTTGACAGCTGCCACTTGCCACTTTCGCACGGAAATTTCCGATGCAATTCTTCTGGTGCGAGTAAGCTTTTATATAAGCTTAGCCCAACAGGCTTATATATAAGTGGTGCCCAGTGGTTACAGTTCAGAGTACCATGATTGGCGCAGAGAGGCTGGGGTTCGATCCCAGCTCTGTGCGCCAGTTTCTGGTCACAATCGGCGAGGAGGCCGGGCGGTTAAGCACAGCAGAATTTGGAGCAGTGAGTTCGAGACCGCAACAAGCTGTGACTGTTCTGCGATGTTAAGAATCGGCGACAGGTCTACGGCCTAAGGGTACGCACACAGTGAAAGCAGGTTGCCAGCGTGCTGGTTACCTGCTCAGGCTGGCGCCTGAAACCATAGAATACAGAAGCCTATTCGTACAGGTTTTCACTGTGAACACTTACATTATTATTCTATGTTCATTCTTGTGGCAGGTTGGAG
>NW_025930545.1:0-43361 GCF_000764305.2 Hyalella azteca | reverse complement strand
CAAGCATTAGTTTAGGTCAACATTAGACATTCAAGCATTAGTTTAGGTCAACATTAGACATTCAAGCATTAGTTTAGGTCAACATTAGACATTCAGCATCGACGCGTGAACAACTGCGATAGGTAAGCTGCCAAGTTGTTCTGAAACATTCAATTCTTATTACGTAATTAAATATTTTAAAGTGTGACTTTTAAAACTAAATTACCGCTTGCTATAAATGTTCTTTCGATATTGTTTTATTCTATATTGGCATGCCATTGTCATGCTGCCCATCTCATATAACTGACCGCTGGCTGACCGCAGGGCCCCATTTGCTGTAACAGTTGAGTAATTTACGATGTCTGCGTCCTTTCATTCCGTCTCAAATGCCGCTATCGGAACTGTTGCACTCCACATTTGAGCATGGTCGTCTTTAGCAGGTTCTTGATGAACTACTATGAGGCTGATAAGTAAATGCCGGGCATACCAATTAGTGGAAAATAAAAAGTATAACCAATTAATATATCAAAAATTCGTAGAAGTTGTACAATTTATGCACATTAATATTTGATTTTTTTTCTAAATTTTCCTGCAACTTTTCTGATACACAGTTGGAAAAAATTTTTGTTCCTGCCCGCAGATTGTAAATAAATAGCTTGATTGGCATGAAAAATGATTGTTATCTAAATTAAAAGCCGAGCAAAGGTGTGAAAAGGAGGGTGCTATAAGAGTGTCATTCACGGATGGTCTAATTCCGAACTCGGCTTATTGGGCGAACTCTTATAAATAAATATTCACGCACCTCCCATATTAGTTATCATTACATACTCGTATTCTTTTTTACCCGTTGCAGTGCAACGGGTTAGGCATTTTTAGCGCGATTTTTGGGTCGGAAAAAAATCGGTTTTCCGATGCCGACCGCTAAAAATGGATTTCAGATTCGTAATCTACACCCCAAAAAACATATAATTAAAAAAAAAAACACCCTTTTTTTTGGATGTAGTTAATCTGCAATAATACCAAAGAAGGAGGCATTGCCAATACTGCAATAGCCAACGCTGATGTGTGCTTACTGTGCTATTGTGTGGGGTTGTGCATCTACTTCAACTCATACCTAATAAAAAAAATTCCTTTGAATCTGAGTTCTGACATCGATGCTAGGAGTCTGTGCTGGAAAGTTGAAAAAAGGTACCTATGTTGATACCGCTATTTCCTTATTGGTGCCTGACTCAGACTGCATGGATTAGGTAGGCCTATCATTTTCTATATAACTACCTACACTTGATTCTACAATAGAACCAATCGTATTCAGCCAGTTTTATTATAAATCCACTTTTTAGCAATGACCTTAGCTTTCTTACCAAGTTAGTTACCATTTTTGGAACCACAAGATTCCACTTATGTCAGTCATCGTGGCAAAGCTGCCAAAGCAGAGATTTTTAGACTCTTCCTCAAGTTCAATTTTGAGGAGTTCTAGAAGAATACAAAGTCAAAGTATAAATAGTAGATAAGCTGGACTGCTGGAGGCCTGGAGCTACATGGATGTGTCTCCAAAGCTCCAATAAGCATCAAACATCAAGTAGATAAGCAATTTACCAATACCAGCAAGGTATCATGGATTGGATAGCAGTGTCCAGTCTACTGTCCAGCAATGCTGGTGCCAGTGAAAATTTTTTTAACTACACCTAATACAAAGTCAACACTCAACAGTGTCAATGACATAATTGACATTATTACACTAGGCCTAACTTGGCCATAGCACTTGAGTTGCCACTTGCCAGGTTTCAAAATAAATGATCTATTTGTTAAAAAAAAATTAAGCCACAGCCCACAACTAGGCTAACTGGCATAATCAAAAGAGCTTATCATTTAATCTGTAGCAGCTAAACCCTGAAAATTGTATTCTGTCCAGTATTATACAGTTTATACCAGGTATATTAGGTATATTATAGTGATGAGCAGCAAGTCAAGTGCAGCTAGTGCAGGATCTGCAGATATTGCACTAGCTGCCTTATTGCCTGCCTATGTCGCCAACATGTGTCATTGATATTATCTTCTGTCTAATTATTATAATAAAAGTGTACAAGTAACACTAACAAGAACAAGTGAGCTGCAAGATTACAATTATTGAAAATAGGTCAATTTGGAGCTGCAAGACTAGATTACTGAAGTAAGTAGGAGTGTAGGACAATTCCAATCTTGTATCGAGGCTCAAGCCTAACAATTTTTAAATTTTGCCCATTTACTGGTATCTCAGAATGTGACCAAGGATTCCATGTCAGCCAAAACAGCATTGAACAAATCTACCAAAACTTCCAAGGTAGCCTACCAGTAAATAACATAAAAAAAATCACTAAATAGCTAACTTATTAGCTATTAACTCTATGTTGATCACAGTATCCTAATGCAGTAGACCTAAAAATTGAGAGTTGATAAGAGAAGGACAATCCTAACCAGTTTCATTTAATATGTATCTTATATAGGTATAGTATATTGTTGCAAGGTTTCTTGTGATGTGATGGAGTTTTGGTACTAAAATTATTTATTTGTATTAATAAAATTCTTGTGCTTAATAAAGATTTTTGGTTTATTTGTGTTTCAGAACAGATACAAAAAAAAGTAATTTCAAAATGATCAAATGTGAAAATTGAATGCCCCCAATTTATTCAGTATCCTATTGCTTCAAAACTGCTTGGTGAGTAAAGCTAATAAATTTTAGTTCTTTGAGTTTGTACTTGGGATTTTTATTTGGTTCTTGCTAAATTTATCATAGTATCATTTGCTTATTTTTTCTGATATTTTCTCAAACTGTAATTTTTTGTATGCATTTCTAGTAAAATTCCATTGCCCATTTCTAAGTGCGACTGCCAGCGAGCCAAAGCCTCGCCACCGCAGCTCAGTTGTTAAGGCAGGTATTAATTATCAGCCAACTTGATAAAGATAAAAGATTAGGGAGGAGTGGAAGTTATCTTATCGCCGAGGTCATAGGTTTTATAAAACATTTTCACCGCGTATACGAAACACTGAAGATCTTTTCTCTAGCAGTAAGAACTGTTACTTGATTATAAATAACATCACTGTTATTAGTCACGTTTTTTGAAGTTCAATAATGGTGCTTAAACGTGTTCTTTTGACTACTAACAAGATTTTTATTAGGAAGCGCAATGTTACGAGTAAGTTAAATGGCATTTTATTTAATTGTGTTCAGCTAAGGGTCAATAAATTGAACTGCGATTTGTCTAGAGCAAAAACCGATTATTGTCATTTAACCTAACCTATTCTAGCCTAACCTTATATAATCCCGATTTCACATTAAAATCACTTGACTGCGTAAATCGCAAATTCCACAAGAATTTAAAACAAGTAAAATAGCCAGAAAATTTACCCTTTCTCTATACGAAAAAATGTTTCTATGTCCAGCTCCATCATTAGTTTAAAATCATTCCAGACACGCAAAGTCAGCTAGAGAAATAAAATTCACATTGAAGCTTCTCCTAAATTGACAAAAGATAAGAAAAGGGTAACAGGCCTATATATTTACAATTTCAATGGGATAGGAGCTAAACGTAAAATTTAAACGAGGTTTTTGTTTGAAAATATACAGGGATTCTATAATTCGTAAGCCAGAAGCACCGGTCGTGGAAGCCAGAACTCTAAAGCCACTATCGGACACCGGGACATTGCACTGCTCGGCATGGACGCGCACAGCTGAATGAGGAGGATGCGCAAGCAGGTTTCCCGTTCTATAACTTCTGCCTTATGCTCCCCTCATTCATATTCCTCATATCTTTCCTATTCCTCTCCACATTCCTATTCCTCCCCACATTCATATTCCTCTGCACATTCCTATTCCTCCCCACTTGCCTGTTCCACCCAACCTTTCTATTCCTCCCCACCTTTCCATTCCTCCCTCCTTTCAAAACCAGAGTCCTGCCACACACCTCCGCTCCTGTTCCCCACGGCTCAGAAATTTATTTTTTTGTATATCATTCGTTAACCGAACGGCTCGTTGCCACGAATGTATTTAAATAACTTTACCGACTGAAACTATAATTTTATGGCTTTCTTCATTGTGCGAACGTCTTTTCACGCAGACAAATATTTCAGTAAGAAACTAAGTGATCGTAGTTGCGAATATTCATGACCAGTCTGAATGCTGAGAATGGACCGGTGGACACAGTTTGCAGTTCACTGAATTTATTCGGTTGGCAGTGTTGGGACTAGCACCCGACCACATTTACTTATTGTTTGACTCTAACTCAGGGGTTTTTAAGGCCAGGGAAAGAAGAGTTATGCCAATAGGAACAGGTTGAAATTAACTAGGGCGGCTTGATGTAATTGGTCGGTTAATGACAACAAATTTAAGATTGCCAGAGTTTATTGTTAGCTCACGTGACCTGCTCGATGATGGTGGCCACGTGGGGAACTGGGAGACCAGGGCACGTGGTGATGACGAGGTGTCAGGAGCACGTGGAGATGACGAGGTGTCAGGAGCACGTGGAGATGACGAGGTGTCAGGAGCACGTGGTGATGACGAGGTGTCAGGAGCACGTGGTGATGACGAGGTGTCAGGAGCACGTGGTGATGACGAGGTGTCAGGAGCACGTGGTGATGTTGTAAGAGTGGGCATAGTTTGTAATCTACCTCAAATGAATGTTGCCAACGGAAGCGGATTCTTCTAGACTCTTTGCATCAATATAGTATTAGTTATGTAGCGAGATCCGATACAGCAGCGCGAGGTTTCGCTATCAGCAAAACATAAGCCCCAGTCTTCAGTGAAGATGAGAAATTTTCTCGGTAACACCTGCATGCTGTCAGGCACCGACCTACCTTTTATATCTCTTCACTTAGCTGCTACATTGATTGCGTATGTCACCTTCAGTGACATCACACATTAGCGGTCTATGCGGTGCCTTCAGCACCGATAAGTCAGTCACCACACAGCCTCTCAAGCCACACGTTTTCTGGCTGGAGCTAAAGCCCGGCTTACATCACCTCGCTTTGTTACGCGTCCGTAGCATAAATATGATATCCGCAACTTTTTTCACTGTGTCTTTCAGACCACCTTGACTGTTTTAGACCACTTTAAAGAACTCTGTCCCCAGGAAATAATACATTAATTCGCCAAACGCATGACGATTGAACAATGCCGAAAGTTTTTAAAATAGTAATAAAAATTTTATGCTTAAATTAGTGTATTCCATGCTCCAATATTCTCGTACAGCCTCTCGGCCGCGTCACTGCCCTGTCAGACGCTGCAGCCGAAATTTAAACTCAGTTCGCCCATTAAGCCGAGTTCGGAATTCGAGCATCCGTGAATGGCACACAGCACCTTCCTTTTCAAACCTTTACTCAGCTTTTAATTGAGATAACCATCATTTTCCATGCCAATCAAGCTATTTATTTACAAACTGCTGGCAGGAACAAAAAAGTTTTCAATTTTTCAACTGTGTATCAATAAAGTTGAGATGAAGGAAAATTTAGAAGAAAACCAAATATTGATATGCATAGTTTGTACAACTTCTACGAATTTTCGATATATTAGTTGGTTATACTTTTTGTTTTCCACTGATTGGTATGCCCGGCATTTACTTATCAGCCTCATTGTAGTTCAGCAAGAACCTACTGAAGACGAGCATGCTCGAATGTGGACTGAAAATACCGAATACCAACAGTTCCGATAGCGGCATTTGGGACGGAATGAAAGGACGCAGACATCGTCAACTACTCAACTGTTACAGCAAAAGGAGTCCTGCGGTCAGCCAGCGGCCAGTTGCCAGAAAATGCGTGTAGCTAAGATATCACCAGTCAAATACGACAAGCTCGAGAGTATCAACTACCCGATGTGAGGAGTGAACACAGATTTCACGCCGTTGTCCCGAATACGAAGGCTGGGGCGAAGAATATGAAGGTTCAATGCGTTCATTGATGGATCGAAGAATGATGGACCGACCAACACCTGCGTGAGCGTGGGTGATGGTAATCAGATTGAAGACATGACATAGCATAGCAATGACATGACAAAATAGCATCAAACAATATCGAAAGAATATTTATAGCAAACGGTAATTCAGTTTTGACTGTTACACTTTGAAATATTTAAAACAGTTATATGAATTGAAATCCAGAGAAGAAACGGTCAGCTTGCTCCTGCAGTTGTTCACGGGTCGATTCTGACTGTCTAATGTTGGCCGAAGCTAATGCATGATTGACTAATGTTGCTAACTAGAGACCTATAAACAGAATTTACAATTTCTATATTACCATATATAAGTAAGTAAATGTATTTTTGAAGTTGACAGAATTTTTTATTATTATCAAATTACACTAATATTATTCATGCTTGGAAATCGATACTATTTTTTATTTAATACTTTACACTTGAATAATAGATAACATTGAAGTGAATATAGTTGAATTTTATCTAATAATGTTGAAGCTACAAAAATGCACACGAAGCTACAAAAAGAAAATGGTTCTCAACGAGTTTGGAGATTAAAAAAAATAATTATGACGTTCACAAGAAATTATAGTGCGAGTTATGAATTCTAGTCACTAGACGCTAAGATTTTACACCGATTTCTGGTCTCAGAGATTTCAGACTTAGCAGCTCTACTATGAAGCGTTTTAATAGGCTATACCAGCAGTGGGTGAAGTCGCGGTACTCGTACTGTACATTTGGCTGCAGGGTCTACACACAGGGGAGAGTCAGTTGCGTTGGAAGCAAAAGCACGTGTGTGAATTGCGTTCCGTCAAATAACCGGTTAATTTTGCAACTTAAATTTGTACACCACTTGAAGTTAAACTTATAAAATCATTGTGTATTCCACCATAAATTCATTTTATTTTCATTAGAAAAACCCAACTGGCTTTCTCCCACAAAGGTTTGCCGGTCCTTTTTTTTCTATTTTTTTTCCTCCTTTCTCCTACTTTTGTTATTATTTATTTATTTGTTATTTCTTATTCCTCTCTTTTCATTGTTGTTATACTTAATTGCATTTAAAAGAACTGCATCTAGAGGCCTAGACGCTTCCTGCTATGGCAGATGAAGCAAGGCTGGCCTCTTCATCCATTAACTTGAGCAGTTCCTGTGATGCCGGACATCAGTCTGCATGCCTCAGGGATTCTTTTACAAATATTCCTTCTGACATTGATCTTGCCAGCAATGATAAAGTGACAGTTGCAGGCTGCAAAAAGCGAGCACGTGAAGGTGATATCATAGGGACAGCCAATGATGGTGAGGATGTTGAAGCACTTAACTTGGCTAAAAAAATTGCCTCCGAGTACCCCAAAGAAAGTGGCATGATAGAGACAACAGATCAGATTAATATGTTTATTGACAGTGAGCAATCTTTTGATGAGACAGCAGATCATACAAGCGTGGAATTTGGGGCAAGACGTCATAAACGCGTCACTCCAGCAATGAATGCCACGCTCATGAGCCAGGGAAGAGGCTGCACTATTCTTATTAAACCAATTGGCCCTAACTCAGCTACTTTTCTACAAAACCCTGTGAACCTTGCTCAAGGTATTAGAGGTTCAGCTTTTGGAAAATTTACAAATATTAAGGTGCGCACCAACCCTAAAAGAAACCTAGCAGCTATTGAGTTTGATGCAATTTCCCCAGCTGACATGAACCATCTATTGCAAGTTTCCAAAATAGGAAAGTGGCCAGTGAAGTGTTACCAGCCTGGGACAGACATCACAGTAAGTGGAGTCATTGGCCCTGTTCATCAATCTGTAGATGTATCAGAACTGCTAAATTCAGCAAAATCAGGATCTATCAAAATTCTGCAAATGATAAGGCTCCCTCGTGTACGACAAGGTGTAAGAGAGGAATCAGCTGCTGTGAAAGTAGTTTTTGCCGGGCAGAAGATCCCAGAAGCAGTTTATGTAGATTTTTTACGGTTTCCTGTTAGACCTTTTGTATCATATACTATGACATGTTTTCGATGTCAGGGCATTGGGCATATTGCCACTGGTTGTACTGAAGCTAAGAGATGCCTCCTTTGTGCTGGCCCACATGACAGGACTGAATGCCCTGAAAGCGCAGGTACCACACGCCGCTGTGCAAACTGCAGTGGACCCCATACAGCAAATGCTCGAGAGTGCCCCGTCATTGCTAGCGCCAGGGCTGTAGAAAAACTGAGAGCAACAGGCCTCACTTATGCAGAGGCAGCAAAGAGGGTAAAGAATCAATCCTCGGCCCCCGCCAATCGTGGTAGTGAATCTTTCCGGCACCCAGCACCAGCTGTTCAAGTAGAACATCAAAGTACAGAGAAACTCATTGTAGGGCCGCAGCCCCCTCAAACAGCTTGCCACCCTGAGCTTGCGGATCAAGGCCTGAGACGATCAGTAGTGACTGCTGAGATTCACTGCACTCAAGGTTCGTACTACCCTACTCAACCCTCGCCACAGGCATCATCACAAGACTCTTTCACTAATAGCTCTTTGCCCATGACTGAATCTGCCAATCAGCAGGAGGTAACCTCTCAGGCTGCATCTGCTATAGTCCCACCTAACACCACTGATTTTAGAGCTATACTACGAGAGGAATTGATTGAGAGTGAGTGTCGAATGGAGAATCTCATTACAGCAGCTCTCCGAGAATTCTCCTTGAAAGTTGGAAGAATCTTGCATGAGGCATTTTCCTTGAATCTGGCTAGGGAGGGGCAAAAGGAGAGATCCCTTCTTCTTGTGAGCCTCCTGAGGAACAACTTTGGTCAAACTGTAGGTGATGATCTGCTAAATGAATGGTTGCCAGCAGGCACTGCAAGAGTTTCTCAAGACCCCATTTTGCAGCCTTGTGTGTTGCCTGCCTCTCCTGGCCCAATAATAGATGTTGCTATGCTCACAAGTGAATCAGAAAAGAGTCTTTGCAACAGTAAGAAGCAAACAGGATCCCCTAATGGCAAGAAAAAACAGCATGCTGCTGCCAGCTTGGCAAAGAGATCAACTGGAAGAGGAGTTACTAAGAAACTTTGCAAATGAATCCTCCAACAAGTATTCGGCGTTCAGCACCATCAGAGCAGAACCTAACAATCATTCAATTCAATTGTCATGGACTTCAAAGCAAACTTACAGAATTTAAGCTCTTCATTTACACCCAGAAGCCAGATGTTGTCTGTTTATGCGAGACTTGGCCTAAAACCAGAGAACCCCGATTTGTGGGCTATCAGTGTTACTGGAGCCACCGGATTGGAGCAGCACGGGGGGTTTGGCTGTTTTGGTGCGCAGTGACATAATGTCCAGCCCTCTCCCAGTGTCCTGTATTCCTGCTGGAAGCCTTGAATTTCAGGGTGTGCAGGTCCGCTTATCTCTTGGCATGGTCAACATTGGCAACTTTTACAATCCAGGTGCTAATATTTCACAGCTGGAGTTCAGATCAGCATTTTCTCAATTTGACTTCCCATGCATAATTACAGGAGACTTCAATGCTCACTCTTTGACCTGGGATGCTCCTGGACGACAAAATCAATCTGGCCAGTCTTTGGAGGGAGCTGTTGACGACTTGAATCTGTGCATAGCAAATGATGGTTCATTCCCAACATACATAGACAACAGAACTGGTACAACGTCTTGCTTGGATCTATTCATACTGTCACCTGATCTCCGTCCCTGCTCTTTTCTAAGCAGAGGTACGGACATGGGAAGTGACTATTTTCCTATACGCTGTACTGTTGGAGTAGAAGTTGACCGAGCCTCAGAGGACATACCACCTCGTTGGAAGCTTTATTCTGCAGACTGGGCCAGCTATCGCAGGATTTTATACGAGTCAGAGCAGTCATTCCCAGGGCCTGAAACAGTAGAGGACATGTGCTCCCGTATAACAAAAAGCATCTCAGCAGCAGCCTTGACAGCCATTCCACAGTCCTCTGGCAAGCGCCATTATCACTTCTCAACCCCATGGTGGGACGAAGAATGCTCGGTTGCAGTTTCTCTACGTAGGAAAGCCGAAACAAAACTGTGGCGTTCTCCAACTCCAAAAAATTTGATAAATTATAAGCGTCTAGAGGCCAAGGCACGCTGGATTAAACTCCAGAAGCAGAAATCAAGTTGGGAAGAATTTGTTGGCTCAATGTCTGCCACCACAACCACCAAGACTACTTGGAGCAAAATCCGAAGTATTAAAGGCAAATCCTTACCTTTTGTACCCTCACCACCCCTGCAAAATTTAGCTAATTCAGATGACCTTTCAAAAGCCACTGCATTTAGCCAGCATTGGGCTCCCCTCTCCAACCCACAACCTGTTCCGGGAAATGTACTGGCTGTGGTCACTCGTCTATCACAGCTAAGAACTTTTAATTCTGAACCTTTTATTATGGATGAGCTTGACTTGGCTTTTCAGGACCTCAAAAACACTGCCCCAGGTCATGATGGAGTGATGAACATCTTCCTTGAGAAGCTGCCACCTACTGTCAAAATTGAAATATTCTCCCTGTTTAATGTCTGCTGGTGTACGGGAACAGTCCCGGAAACCTGGAAGCAGGGCATTACCTGCCCCATCTTGAAGCCAGACAAGGATCCAACAGTAGTGACGAGCTACAGGCCTATTACCCTTCTTCCATGCCTTGGAAAATTGATGGAACGCCTGGTGCTACGCCGCCTTGAGCACTTCTTGGAAAGTAATCTTCTTCTCCCTCAACTGCAATTTGGTTTCAGACGAGGTCGCAGCACCATCAGTGCTTTACACCTTTTGAAGAACGAAATAGTAAGGTCCATGAAACAACAAGAGTACTGTATTGTGGTGTACCTTGACCTTCAGGGAGCATTTGACAAGGTGTGGCACCAAGGCCTCCTTTACAAGTTGGCTTGCCTAGGGGTGACTGAGCAGATGTTGGTCTGGCTGTACAACTATCTAGAGGGCCGCTCAACACGGGTTCGAGTTGGCACATGTTTATCCCAGCCCACAATAATGACAGTTGGAGTTCCACAGGAGGCAGTGCTATCCCCAGCACTTTCCAATGTAATGCTTTCGGATGTGCCATCTTCCCCAGATGTGCGCCTCATTGGGTATGCAGATGACCTTACTCTCTCTGTTCACCAGTGCTGAAAACCCAAAAACAGCACAGCGGAACATGCAGTCTTACCTTGACCAATTTGAAGTCTGGTGCCACCACTGGCATTTCCTCCTAAACCCAAACAAATGCAGGTATCAGTTGTTCTCTAATTGCCGAATTCTTCCACAGATCTCTCTACTGATTTGTACTCGGCCAGTTGCTTCTACACAGCATCAGCAAGTTTTGGGTGTCACTTTTGATTCTCCACGCCTGAATTTTGCAGCCCATGTCCAATCGGTGCGAACAGAGTGCCTTAGGCGCCTGAATGTGCTGAGAGCATTGAGTGCCCTGAGGTGGGGTGCTTCAAGTCATCTGCTGAGGCGAGTATACATTGCATTTATTCGTAGCAAGTTGGAGTATGGCTGCAGTGTCCTTGGAGAGCTCCCAGCTACACGTATGAAGCTCCTGAATGGAATACAGAACAGTGCATTGCGCCTAATCCTTGGTGCCCGTTGCACCTCACCAATTTTGTCATTGGAGACGGAATGTTTTTTACCTCCTCTTTGTCTTCGTTTTCGCTTCCTCGTCATGAAATGGACCCTACGATATTTATACTTGCCTGAGCAGAGCTCATTGACTAGTCTACTGGGGCTTTCTCAGGGTGGTGCATCAATCAACAGCCATTTGCAGCACAGGCGCAATCTTTGTTTAATGATCATGGACTCACACTTCCACAAAGAGTAGGCACCCCTGCCTTCTCTCCCTTCCCGCCAAACATCTCACTGTGTGGGACCATCTGTCTGGATCCAGGAGCGGTGCTCTCAGTGTCTCTCCATCCTGGCTCTTCCTCTGCTCTACTAGCTCATAGGTTAGAATTTACCTACCCTGACCATGTTCAGATCTACACAGATGGTTCACGCTCAGCTGATGGCTCAGTTTCCGCTGGTGTATATGTTCCGTCACTGTCACTGGCAACAGGTTGGCTACTGTCACCAACCCATACAATAATGGGAGCAGAGTTGTTCGCCATCTACAAGGCACTGGAATTAGTCCTAAGTCGTAGAGATCTTCAAAGCCGCCCAGTGGTTATACTTACAGACTAAAAATCCTCCTTGTATCTTATCAGGAACACTCGGCGCCCCAATTATGCTTCAATAGTCTAGAATTCAAATGCTGCTTTTACAGAAAGGGCTAACTTCAGTCTCCCTCTGCTGGGTGAAGAGCCACAGTGGAGTGAGAGGCAATGAGATTGCTGACCAGGTTGCTAATCTTTCTCATAGCGCTGACAGATCTTCTCGTTCAATCCTGTGCTTTGAGGAGTTAATGTGCCAGTTAAAGCAGTCATTCCTCACCCAATGGAAGGAGCACTGGAACAGACAGGTTGCAGAGACTGGCAGTGGCCATTTTCGACTAACTCTTGAAAACTATATTGATCACATTGACTACAGCTGCCTCAGTCGGAGAATGCAGTGTGCAGTGGCCCGTTTGCGCCTTGGCCACGCGGGCGTTGGTGCACACCGGGCGCGCTTTGGGATGGCACAGGACTCAATCTGCTCTGTTTGTCGCCAGGAGGACACCATCTCGCATTTCATGCTTGATTGTGTTAGATTTGCAGGTCCTAGAGCAGCCTTTCCCACCGCATTGGCTAGCATAGGAGTCCCTTGGAACCTGAACACAGCCTTAGGAGCTGAGATCCCTGCAGCACAACGCCCTTTAGTATTTTCTTATCTATCACAATTTTTATTGCAGACTGGCATGGTGAATCTACTATGACGGAGAGCGATTTATTCATATAAATATATAAAAAAACTTGTAACTTGCCAGAATATCTACCTTGCAACAGGATCATCTCCGGGCACAAGCAGCTTTTGGCTGTGAGGCTTACAGCAAGTGTGGACTGCATTGGTCCATAGTGTGTTGGAGGCATCCTAGTCTAGCAGAGCTTCGAGTCTGCTGCTTTGCTTTTTCTTTCTGACAGAGAACAGGCTGGTGGGCGCATTTGTCGCCACAAGTCTTAACCCCAACTATAAAAAAAATCCACATTTGGTCCTATCGTATCTTATCCCACATATCAAATGGTCCTGTCTTACCCACAAATGGTCCTCTATTAGCCTACAGTTTATCAAAAATAGTTTTTAAATGAATATATTATTGTGCAGTACATGGAGTATATTGGTCGAAATTTTTATCTTTTGCTCAAACTTCATTATAACTTGGTAGCTTTTTTGATTAGAGAAATTTAGTGCACTATTTTAAATTGCATCAAAGGGATATAGAAAATAGGGATATCTCTTCCCATTAGTGAGCTGCTGAACTAGTATGTGCAAGATTGGCTGGGGGAAAAATCATTGTGTGAAACCTGAAAAATAATTACCTATGATCACAACTCGGTGAGAGGGCATGAGCTATGTTTGAAGAAGTGCACCACAAATGCAGTTAGCAAGAAAACACATGACGTCTGACACTTAAGTTATTATCCATTGGTTTTATTAACAATTTTATACATTTTTCAGACAATGACACTAATGGAATATACATGAAGCATTTAGCAGTGCTCTACAATGAACCAAAGCCGACCCACTATTACTATGCTTAACAAAGTTTTCTTGTGACAAAAACTCCAATGTGACAGATATTAGAGTTGACTTCCTACAACACAAAACAGAAACAAGTGGTTGTTTAATCAAATAATGTGTTTCTAGATGGATAATGTTGAATATCAGATTTGTACTTTCATTTAAAACCTTGTAACATAAGAATTACCAGTTGGTCCTGTCTTACCCCAGCCTGGTCCCATCTTACCCCAATGGGGTATGGGTAAGATGGGACCAGCTCACTTTTTTTAATCTGTACAGAAAACTATGTTAGATGCAAAACGTCTGAGTTTTAACTTAGAAGCCCATTGCATAACTTCACCTTGACCTTGTGATAGGTTTAAGGTTTTATAGTTATTCATGGTATAGATGCTATAGGCTTGTTAGTGATTTCGGTCCTGTCTTACCCCATCTGACTATATATAACAAATGTGTTGGCAACATCATGGAATTGTAGGAAGTGGTTGGTCATCGAGATCCACCAGGATGGCCGGAGCGCTCCAGCACTACTCACTTGAGGAGCTGGTGGGATGCATTTTGAATGCCCTCCTAGAATGCTATTTGTAAAGCGCGTGTCACTTATTTGTTAAGGAAAGCACAGTGCAGGGTCCGCTCCTATTTTTGGCCATAGTGCCATAGCAGATAGTTTTTTAGACTCTTCCTCAAGTTCACTTGTGAGTCCTATAAGTAGACCAGATCACCAATAAAGTATCAAGGATACCAGCATTACCATGCATAAGATATTGTTTAAATCTTGAGTACATGAGGAAATTAAAAGTGAACAGATTCTAAAGAATCTGTGGTTTGCTACTATGTTTTTGGCACCATGCTCCTCAATGTATATGATCATTTAGAATGCCACAATGGTTGGCAATGTCTTCTGAAAATATAGATTTTGATGCTAATGTGATATCAAAGATCTTCAAACATTTGCCTACTCCCTGCACGCTGCTCATTGGATGGTTGAAGTAGCAATATGGCAAAAGCATAATGAAAATATATTTTTAAGCTGGGTGGTGTCTGGTGTGGAAACATATATCTTTAATTGTAGCGTATAAACTGCAATCAAATTTTTTGTTCTCAGTTTACAGATAATATAAAGTAATGAAAATTATTCTACATTATTAATAATGATGATTATTATTTTAAAGAATACAGTAACTTAAATAATCATTACCTATTTTATTATACATGATTACCAGGATTGGAATTTTCTTACTTGTTTTGTTAATAATTAGATAGGAGGTACTAGGTAATTCATCTGGCAGAAATCTCACAGTTCCGGAAATGGCAGGAAACCTCTAGTCATGGCACTAGAAGTAGATGTTTTCCATGTTTGATGATTACTTCATTGTTGATCATTATCATTATTTTTTTTATTAGACATTATTTATCCATTATTGGTTGCTGTCAATGCTGTGCACAATTTCTAGTCTGTACAGTAAGGCCATTTATGTCAAGTTCTTGGCTCAAGGTTTCTATGATCCCATATTGATGTTGTACTATCATGCATGCATAGTGACAGCTCCAATAAGAAACATCAGAGTCATTGTTAGATCACCATCATGAAGATTAGTATCAAAAGTGACATTTTTCATAAATTTGTAATCCAGAGGCTCTTTCATGACAAATGGATAGCAGGTATATAATTCATTCACTAGAACCTTGCTGCTAAAAAAACGGCAGGAAAGCTTATGTTGCAGCTCTGTGGGTATGCATATATATATTCAATGCATGTAATTGAGATTTCACATGCAATGTGCATATCTCAATCATTTGTCATTTAGATCATAAATTGCCAAGTACAAGGATTTTTGATGATTTCCACCTGCCTTAATTGTACCTCAGCTACATTGGACATTAAATTTAGCAACCTTTGTTGTGCTACATTTTGCAGTCTTGTCTGCTATGGCCAGACTATTTATGACACAATATAGGTCAAAAAAGACAAATTCATTGCACCAAAGACATCAAGATACTCATTTATACCTATAAATCAATAGTTTGTGATTAGACATATTAATTTAAGGTTGTTGATGTAGAGCTTGAACAGATGCTGATAGTTTGAGCTGAAAGTCAATACTTTACAGTCTTGTCTGCCAAGATCCTACCATGGCATATTTGTACAGATTGTCAGGTCAATGTCGTCAGGTGCGTACTTGCCTGTACCAGGCAAGTACCAGGCCCAGTTTGTGAAGTAGCACACCACTATGTAGTTCTCTGGTATGGCGAAATAAAATTTGGAAATTATGCCCACTTTTCATGGACTTGCACTTAGATTTGAGCTAAAAGTTTGTCATCCTTGACCTCTATCATCTTACTCTATTGTTTGGATTGCTGTAAGCAATCTTGATATATTGGTTGATTTGCAATCAATTAATTGTAAGTCAATCATGATTTGCAATGAAAAGAGCCCCAAGGAAAATATTTTACTGGTAACATTGCACTCAACAATTGTTATTTAAATTTCAGTAGTTATCATGATAACAATCCATAAAATTACCAATTGAATAAAAATACATTAACATCAATCACTGAGATACAAAATTTTTAAAATAACCTTATTTTGAAGCTGCAATATTTACATAAGAAGCGTCAGTTTTCTGATATTAGATCTCTTCATAAACTACCAGCAGAAGAACCAGATGGAATAAAATAATAATAATAATAAATGCAAGGAAAGTATGCTAAATCAATATTATACCACTAAACTTATTTGGATGCCCAATAAACTTTGTCAAATGACTAAAAAATGCAAAGATAATGGCTTGAGATGTATGAAGTAATACCTTGTGATAGGGTGGAATGGTGATCTATTATTTGATATCAACTTATCTCCCTTGCTCAGTTTAAAAATATTTACAGTTAAAAGTGTGAACTCCAGATTGAAGTATTTGATATGTAGCTATTCCTTTAATTCCTTGATTTAAGAAGAGCTTGCACCACGCCTGATGATGATTGATAAGATGTGCAACTTATTTGAAAAAATAATGTAAATAATGTAAAAAAGGGTAAAAGTATAAAAAATATAACTCGGTACTCGCTGCAGTGAGTGACAGAGAGCGCATTTTCTCGTTGACAAAAATTTGAGGTCACGGACGGACGGACGGACGAACGGACAGACAGACAGACAGACGGACGTGGCGAGCACAATAGTGCATTTTTTCCATTAATGAGAAAATGTGCTAAAAATAGTAAAGCTCTATGCAAGGGTTGGGATGTCAAATTTCTATCATAATATGAAAACCCTTATAAACGTCTCTAAAATAACTTTATTTCTTGCATGAATTTTGTGTCCGTTTGGTTGGTATTGAAATTCTGATATGACTGAATAAATCTTTTGTAAATTAGATTTGTTCCTTATCATACATATCTTCTAAAGTAACTATATCAATGACTTTTTTCTATTATCTCTGCATAGATTAAAGATGTTCAATGTCAATTTTGAACTTTTCCCACTGAAATGGCATTAAAAATTTGCATAGATGAACTTTGACCAATTTAATTGAACAATTTTCACACAAGTAGTGTTATTCTTTGAAAATTGTAAAGTGTGCTCCACTGTGAGAAATATCTACCATACTAGGAAAATTATAAAGCTTGCTACACTTCAAAACCAAACTTGATGATGAAAATTTTTGTCGGGATTAAATTAACAGAAAATTCTTTTACAGGAAAATGACCGACACTTGCAGCATGGCAGCCATGCGGGGCAGTGACCGGTCAGCAGCGGCTGAACTCTTCTTCAAGACAGGGAACTTGGAGAGTGATGATGCGGGTGATGTCATCATTGATGAGGACATGCTTGAGAATCCTGAAAACTCGGATGATGAGGTGAGTGATGATGTGGGTGATGTCACCATTAACGATGACATGCTTGACAACTCTGATGATGGGTGAGTGATGATGTGATGATGTCATCATTGGCAAGGACATGCTTGACAACTCTGATGATGGGTGAGTGATGATGTGATGATGTCATCATTGACAAGGACATGCTTGACAACTCTGATGATGGGTGAGTGATGATGTGATGATGTCATCATTGACAAGGACATGCTTGACAACTCTGATGATGGGTGAGTGATGATGCGGATGATGTCACCATTGACAATGACATGCTTGACAACTCTGATGATGGGTGAGTGATGATGTGATGATGTCATCATTGACGAGAACATGCTTGACAACTCTGATGATGGGTGAGTGATGATGTGATGATGTCATCATTGGCAAGGACACGCTTGACAATGCTCACAACCCTGACAATGATGTCTGTTGCTGTAGTGTCAGTTGCATAGTATATAAAATCTATAATGATAGCTATTGATGAAAGTATATACATCAGAAGTCCTATTGCTAAGAAATAGGCCTCTTTCTAACGAATGTTTTAATTCTTTATAATTTGTATGTTAGCTTCTATTATAGTTCTTCATCTACCTGCTATAAACCTTTATATCATATGAATATTTGAGTATTATTGAAATAAATACTTGAAACCTATTTTGAAACTGGTTTCTCCTTTGATTACTTTGTATGTTTCTTCTACCATTTTGAGATTAATTTTATTTTTTTATGCAATGATTATTTATTTTAAATTATTTTACTTGTTTTATCATATTAATTATCGTCTTACAAATTTGTTCATCTGTAATGTAGAACAATAATGATCTTATTTTCAATGTATTTTTGTGGCATATATTTCATGCATCCTTCTTGTCACTATTATGTTCTGTTGACTTTATATTTTAAATTGTGAGCAGATTGAAGACTTGTGAATGTCAAGTCCTGCTCACATATTTATCCCATTGTAACAATATTCTGTTTCTATACATCACATCTATTCAGGAGTTCAGATTTTGAATGTCAAAACACTGATAATTAACAATAATAAACCGTTGATGCTAACCATCCACTGACCTATAATCTGTATTGCAGATCCTTGAAGGTGAGATCCTCCTTGAAGACGTACAGGCTCTGATGGATGAAGAAATGGCAGAAGCCAAGGAAAAACAGAAGCAGCAACAGCAGCTTCTGCTTGACGAAGAAAGTATCACTGACAAAGATTTTGTGGACAGCCAAAACAACCATCAAGATAGTGACCCTAGAATGGAAGACTATTATTCTGACTCAAATGTTAATGGTAAAAATGTTCAGAAGGACCTTAATGCATCTAAAAAGTTTTGCTGCAATGATTGCGGGTTCAGTACAAATCAGCAAGCTGAGCTGTCCATACATGTGGCAACCAACCATCCCACTACAGAAGCTTTTGATTGTACAGAATGTGAGTTTACTGCACCAACGGAGGAAATCCTTAACAAGCACATGCAAGATTTGCATCTCAAGTTGAAACCATTTAAGTGTAAAGGATGCAGTTATGTTTCATCACAGAGAGTTCTACTTGATAAGCATATTATGCGCTTCAATCTTGGTCTGAAGCCCTTCAAGTGCATGCAGTGCGACTTTGCAACTATTTGGGAGTCATGTTTGGTGACGCATATCCAAGTCATCCCTCTCACAGACACTCCATTACAGTGTGACCAATGTGGATTCAAAGCCATGCATCAGTAAGAACTTAAGTCACATGTTGACCAGGTCCATCGTTCTCCTGAGGTTCTTATGTTTAAATGCAGCGAGTGCTGTTGTAAAGCCCCCAAGAGCTCCACCATTAGGATCCACGAACGCATTGTGCTCCACAAAGAGCAAACTTACTCTTGTCAAGAGTGTGATTACATCACCAAAACCCCGGCTGACCTCAAGGCTCACCAAATGACCATCCACGAGAGTATCAATCCTTTCAAGTGCCCGGATTGTTCTTACACGTCACTGAAAATCTCGCAGATCAAGAAGCATCGTGACAACGTCCATTTCAGGAAAAAGCCTTTCAAGTGCGACAAGTGCCCCTACTCAGCGCCCACCAACTCTCACCTCATGTCCCATGATCGCTCTGTGCACATGGGCATCAAGCTGTTCAAGTGCCATGAATGCAGCTATGCCGCCTCCCTCCAGTCGGGACTCGAGCGCCACATAAACGCCGTGCACTTGCGACTCAAGCCATTCAAGTGTCCTGACTGCAATTTCTCTACCTCAACTCCATCATACGTTGAAAAGCATCGCAATACCGTTCACTTGGGACTCAAACCCTTCCACTGCAACGCATGTTCTGTGCGCTGTGCCACGCAGATTGATCTTGAAAGACACATCAACTCGGTGCATCTCAAACTTAAACCTCATAAATGCCCGCGATGTTCGTTTGCTTCTGCCAAGAAGTCCTACCTCTCCAAGCACATCAAAGCCATCCACTTGGGGCTGGAGCCGTACAAATGTTCCTCCTGCACCTTCACCTCACTCACACAGTCTGCGCTGACCAAACATCGCAGCATCGAGCACAACTAGACCGTGCCCAACTACCTCCTCTAGACAACCAGACCGTGCCCCACTACCTCTAGACAACCAGACCGTGCCCTGCTCCCTCCTCTAGACAACCAGACCATGCCCCATTACCTCTAGACAACCAGACCGTGCCCCTCTACCTCTAGACAACCAGACCGTGCCCCTCTACCTCTAGACAACCAGACCGTGCCCCGCTACCTCCTCTAGAGTCTAGACAACCAGACCGTGCCCCACTACCTCTAGACAACCAGACCGTGCCCCGTTACCTCCTCTAGACAACCAGACCGTGCCCCGCTACATCCTCTAGACAACCAGACCCTGACGCTGCATTTTCTTATTATTAATTTTATTCCTGACGCATTAAATGAAGCTGTAATTAAACTGATGAGATTTTGTGGATGATTTAAAGCCATAAATGACATTTCCATTGTAATTAATATTCATATGATATTTTCTGTATTTAATTTAGAGTAGTTTACTATTTTAGAAATTATACTATTGTTCCTCCTGGTAAGTACTTGTACTAAATAGGACCTAGATGATGGAATAGTACGAGTTTACTAGAACTTCAAGTAACTTTTGTGCTGTGAAGTATACTTCGTTCATGTGAGTGATACCTAGAAATCAACTTCTCTAGATGCAAAAGACTATTTTTCAACATTGCTGTTGTTGCTTTAGAAATAATTTCTTCTCTGATTGAAAGGCTAAGATTTTTAGGAATTTTTTCTCTGGGAAATTTTTATTTGCCCTAAGACAATTTTTGTCTAGGGAATTGTTTTTTCTGCAGGAATTTTTTCTCTAGGAATTTTCTTTTTCTATGAATTTTTTTTCACTCTAGCTATGATAATTTTCTCTAGTCATTACGATTTGGCGAACTGTTTTAAGTGCGATCCATCTTAATGACCATCTAGAGACACTCTATATTTTTTATAAAGAGCATTTCCCTCTCTAGAAATATATTAATAAACTCTGCTTGTTACAATTGCCTCTGAAATTACCGCCCTGGATGTTGTTATCTCGGTCTTAATTGTTTTGATAAATTATAACTAATTAAGCATTTCAATGTAATTTATTTAATCATTTTCACCGCCAGCCTCAAGTCAGTGGCTTGAATTTGTCAATTTAGAGACAATTCCAATTGCTGCCTTTAATGTTAATTAAAAACCTGATTGTGAAAGTGTGTTTAAATGCATATTTGGTTTAAATTAATAAAATATTCTGCTTAATCCTTTCTAGTGTTTTTTTGTGTTATTTAATTTTCATGTCCAGTGCAGATGCTTCATGATATTGAGGTAGGTTTAGCATTAGGTATAATTGTAGGCTATATTGAATAATATAGTCTACGGACCATAACAGCTTCTGGAAGGAATAACATTGCGTACAATTGTAGACTATGTTGTATAATATTGTCCAAATTGACATTTCTTCTCGCTTCGAGTCACCGACATGTGGAACAACCTCCCTGATGACATCGTTGGCGCTCCAAGTATGAACGCCTTCAAGAACAGACTAGATAAAGCTATGTAAAAATATATGTTCAGACTTGAAATGCCTAGCACCATATCGAACCCGGCGGAAGTCTAGTAGCTATTTCAAACTATCGTCAGTCATGAAATGATCCGGTCAAATGACACGATTTTAGAAAAGTAAGAATCGGCGACAGGTCACATCAGGCCTACACTTCAGCGCCGACATCACTATGCTGTGCTATGCTACAATTATAAAGAGGTCTCAAGTATTCACTATTCAACTGTTTTATTGCATTTTTCACTACGCTGAAAAATTCCTTCACTGTTTGACAAAAAATTTCAATGTCTGTGAAATAGTTAGCTATTATCATTCATTTATAGAGACAATATATTTATCATGCGTACGCGTAAATGACTATGTGAAACATTTTTCATACAAACAGATATGACATAATTAAAATAAGTTTATGGCTACGAAATATCAATGCACTTCAATTATCTTTCCAACGAATCGATGGGTATTACAAAATAGACAAATTTGCCTTGATAAATCAAAACAGAAAACCCTGAGTACGGGGAACTAACTTAAAAAGAAACCCGTACGTGAGGTTGCTTAACATTTGCTTTAATGTAAGTTTCCATGCACCGGTGCCACTACATGTTTTGTTTTTTTGTCGTAATACCGATTTAAAACTGGTCGATATTAAAATACTGAGCTAGAAAGACGGTTAGGAGAACCTGCTTGAGTTCTGAATGTGCCAACTCTGGACAGTTTCTGTGACCGTACAGCATAAGGCCCCATCATCTTGTACATACATACAGCGGTTTCAGCGTTTATTGGGCCGTAGTACTGTCGCCGATTCTTAACATCACAGAACATTCACAGCTTGTTGCGTTCTCGAACTCGCAACTCACTGCTACAATTCTGCTGTGCTTAACCGCTCGGCCCCCTCGCCGATTCTGACCAGAAATTGTCGCAGATAGTTGAGATCAAACCCGTAACCCTCTGCTCCAATCCTGGTGCTCTGAACTGTAACCACTGGGCCACCATGTAGGGTACCACTTGGCTCCATTAATTAATTATAATTAATAGTAACATGGATGGTGTCTCATAATTATGGTGGCATGACAACGTTACCATAAACTATCAACGTAATGCGTCCTCTGTGGCCTGTGGCCTCAAATTAAAGAACTATTAAACGTGCACTTGTAACCTTATGACATCATCTCTGACGTCACCGTCAGCTGGATACCGCACGTCTGACGTCGACGATGAATGTTTATAAATGAATAAGAATGAATGAGAGGCTTGCATTTTCCGTTATTAGTTTTGTTAATGTTCGGGCCCATCGGTGTGAATAACATTAGGGAACTCTTCAGTAAATTGAAACCAATTTTTTAATAAATTCCATAAATAAGGAATACTGGAGGCCATCGTAAAATATAATTTACTCTGAGTTATGTAAAATTATTCAAAATAAACGAAGACATTAGAGCCATAATTAGTTTTCGAATGAAACATCTATTGTTGAAATACATACAAACAATAAAATTTACATATTTAATGTTAGAGACGAAATATATTCAAAGTTCAAAGTGGGAAAATTTTCTATACATCATGCACTTGTATCTACATTATTTATACCTGAAATTGCGTCATGTTATCAGTATCCATGTACATATTTCGACTCGCATTATGTCTATAGTTATTAAAATGATAGTAAAATCTTAAAAGATTTTTGGTGGCCGAAAGGCCAATAGAGCTGAAGAGAGATGTTTGAGATATTGTACTTTTTGTTTGAGAGATTGTGCTATTTTTGATTGTACTATACTAAAGTTATTATCGAGTAAGGGAATAAAATGCATTCTCTTTTCACCGATAAAAACTGAGGATGGAGAAAGGAGGAAAGAATGTGAGTTCTATGAGATAATATAAACAGGTTTTTCTTTGATTTACATTTTTGAAATATTATCCAAACGACAGGGTTGTCTAATTAAAGATATATAATCATTCCAAGCAACGTCTGAACTCGATATGAAAATGCCTGCCAAACTATAACAATATCAATCAAAATGTAGTTATATTAAATTTTTTGGTACAATAATAATAATAATTTGGTTTAATAATATAACTTCAAAATGCCAATCGAACTCGAATGAAAATGCCATCCAAACTATACCAAACTACACCAAGCTTCGTCTAGTCTGTTCTTGAAGGCGATCATACTCGGAGCGACAACGATGCTATCAGCTATAGGGAGGCTGTTCCACATGTCGGTGACTCAAAGCGATAAGAAATGTTGTCGCATGGCTGTGTTACAACGCAGTTTTTTAGTTTATAGCCGCGGCCCCTGGTGTTGGTTCTTGTTTCAAATTCTAGGATTCCTTCTGGGAACTTGTATAAACAGTGGGTATACTTGTATACTTCAATGAGGTCACCGCGCAGACGTCGAAAACAGAGGATTGGAAGCTTCGTAATCTTTAATCTTTCTTTAAAAGGCTTGGCTTTTAATCACAGAATTATCTTTATTGCACGTCTTTGAACACTCTAGACCAAATTTTTGTCCTTACCTAGCTGTGGTGGCCACACGACGTTTTCAAACTCCAGGTTCGGACGCACGACAGCGACAAACAACAGCTTCATCGCTTCAGCATCTATGTACTCGTAAGAGCGTCTGATCAGTCCAAGTCGTTTATTGGCTTTATTAACTTGAGCTTCAATATGCTTATATTATTTCAACTCATTGTCGACATTAACTCCTAAGTCTTTTTCAATTGTCGACTTCAACATCATCACTCTGTCGTTGCAACCGTGTCTTCTCATACTGTAATCTTGCTGTTCTTGTTCATGTCACGCATGATGGCGTGGCTCCGACGCCGCCCCTCCTGTGAACGCTGAAGGGCTCTTTTTGGACGAAGAAGGCGTGTTATCGCGCCACACAAAAGATATTTCCTTGTGAGACGCTATTTTTAAGAATGATGAGAGGCTTGCTCTGTGAAGAATAACAGCCTCGAGAACATTTTTCAAATTTAGACTTTCCGTTATTAGTTTTGTTAAGGTTAGAGCTCCATCGGTGTGATTAACATATGGGAAATTTTCAGTAAAGTGAAACAAATTTCATATATTCCACGCATAAGGTGATAGAAGACCCTCGCAAAATAATAAATACTGCGTGAATTGTGTAAAAATAATTCAAAATCGACGAAGACCTGAGAGCGATAATTAATTTTGGAATGAAACATTGTTGCGGGACAACTACCCTGCATATCATAAAGTTACTGGGTCTCTGCCCGGGGCCCTAGCGCTCGAGGATTAATCAAATTTGATCAGCGAAGTTACATAGGCCACAACGTATATTTGGATTACATGGAGAAACCACAGCCACGACACAAGATTTTAAACTAAATGTAGGTAGGTTCACGAGTGCAGATAATATACAGACATCATATACCGATATGAAGACATCATATACAGATATGTACAGACATTACAAAGTGGTAAGTCAGGCAAAAGTAGGCTGCCTACTAGCAATCTGCTGTTTCCCTAGACAACTATCTACGCATACTTTGTCTCGTCAGTCTTCGTTAGAGAGGTGCGGCGGCTGAAGAAAACTAATAGCGCGGCCAAAGCTGGCCCGCTGCAACATCAGCAGTTACAATAAATGTCGACAATAAAAAATATATATTTCATGTTAGAGACGAAATGTGTTCAAAGTGGGACAATTTTCTGTGCATCATCGACTCGTGTCTACATTAGTTAAACCTGAAATGGCGCTATGTCATCAGTATTCATGGACCTATGTCGGCGCACTCATGTAGTAAAATTCCTTTAGAGTTCTGCACTATCTCTGTAGTCACCAAAAGTATTTAAAAATGATCTCCGAATAATTTTTTAGCATTCCCCTGAATACTAGTGCGCCGACACCGGTCCAAGGATACTGATGACATAGCGCAAGTTTAGGTATAACTATTGTAGACACGAGTCGATGATGCATTGAAAAATTCCCCATCTGAACTTTGAACACATTACGTCTTTAACACGAAATATATATTTTTTTATTATCGACATTTATTTTAACTACTTATGTTTCATTCGAAAACTAATTATGGCTCTAATGTCTTCGTTTATTACGAATTATTATTTGTACATAATTCGGAGTAAATAATATTTTATGATGGTCTCATGCATCCCTTATTTATGAAATTTATAAAGATTGTTTCACTTTACTGAACATTTCCCTAATGTTAATCTCACCGACGTGGCCCGAACCTTAAGAAAACTAATAACGGAAAGTCTAAATTTGAAAAATGTTCTCAAGGTTGTTTTCCTTCACTATGAGTAAAGGAAAACGAGGCAAGCCTCTCATTAATTCTTATTCATTTATTATCATTCATCGTCGACGTCAGACGTGCGGTACCCAGCTGACGGTGACGTCAGAGATGATGTCAGGAGGTTACAAGCGCACGTTTATTAATATCTCGTTAAGAATAGAAATAAATTCTACATTTACTCAGTAATGTCTATAGGGTGTTTATTCTACGCGTAAATAAGTTCTGAAGGTGTTTAGTCTACGTATAATATATAAGGGTGTTTAGTCTACGCGTTCTCCAGGGAGAATGATTGGTAAATTTGATTTGAGTTTAAACTCGCAATTTACTTAAAGTTTTGTTTACCATAAGCTTGTAAATAATTTTAGGCGCGGCTGCAGAATTTTGGAACCGGGCTATTTGGTTGTGCTACGCATAACAGCAATAGAAATACCATCAGTTGATATCTATATATTATTGGACCAGTTTAATATATAACATAAGAAAACGCACCTAAAACGAATGTATCAGAAATTTTAAGAAAAGACATATAAGAACCGCACCAATAAGAATACGCTGCACCTAAAATGTGACTAAAAAAGACAGGAAAATTTGTTTATGATGTAATGGCACGCACGTGCTGGTGAACGTCCAAAAACGCTAAGAAACTGACTTGAACTTCATCACGTACAAAGTAGCTTTTTTTAATGAAGCTTTGGAAAGACCTTCAACCGAAGTATTTAAACTCGTAGCGCCTTATGGTTGCTATGGAGAACCACAAGGCCTCGGACAGGTTCCCATGGAGTTTTTCACTATTTAGGATAAATTTTACTCCATTCGTAAATGAGATGACAATCTGAATTTTTCCATTCTTATCTAGGTTTTTACTTACGATCCGTGTAGAGGAACAAAAATTATGCAAGCTTTGTATAACATCAGTTATGATAATTGATAATGTTGTACTTCGATGTTAATTAAAGAGGCGTCCTACAGAAATTTTCGAGACGTAAATGTGTAGTATTATTTATTCTCTACCTGATGCTACTAAATACGTGTCTGAATCAAAATCTATTTTGCAAATATTCTTTACCAAAAAATGTTTTCATCACTGCTAAATAGGAGTTTCCACATTTTCTTTGGATGCTGGAGCTGAGCATGTAGAACGTGTCGTAACGTTCTCGCTCATAAATCTCTGGCGTGAAGTGGCAACCCTTGTCTACCCAACAGAGGGTAGAGGGCAAGACATCTACCCCACCTCGCATGGAGGTAGACGGACTGCACTGCTAACCCTTCCTTGTATAGTTCACTCCTATACGGCTTGGTGTTGAAGGGCTAGCACGTTTAAATTGCAGCATGCCATTGTCAGTTTTTTGGCGAGAACCAATAGTGACAACAAGCGAGTCTCTCGTGAGCAAACGTAAAGCCCAAGACTATGTCTTTCAGCATCACGAATCAATAGAGGATTACAGTTAAAAAATGGAGGTAAGATTTATTACATTTTATTGCTTATGATGAAAATATCAAGATGACAACATAAATGAATAATACATAAAATGGCAGTTTGAAATTAATTTATCTCTTTTAGTTACCTTTCACTATCATGTTGATGGTAAATATTAATGATAGTGAAGATGTAAAACCGATTTTCATGTCTTGGTTCAATATTGTATCAATGTTGTTGTTTGCTCTGCAGGAAACAGCAAAATCTCCTAAAGGTTCCAAACTCATCGGCTTCGGATGAAAATGTCGCCAACAATATCACTCCAGCTGTGGATCTTACTAGCGATGAAGACGATCTGAGTGACTTGTGATTGAAATAACGGAGGTATCGAGCGTGCAGGATGCTAAGCCACGTAATAACAGTGAAGAGTTGAGCATGCTGAATGCCGGACCAGATCGAAGCAGTGTTGTGACTAATTAAAAAATAAAATTTAAATAATATATGTTGTTTATTTGAAAAAAATGTGTATCAAAGCCTGAACAACTTTTTTGCACACAAAAACTATCGTAATTACATCACTTAACCGGATAACACAAATAAATAAATAGAAAACTAAAAATCTTGAAAATGTCAGCAGATCATAATGTATTATTTTTATTTCTATCAGTTCGCGCTGTAAATAGCAGAGAGTTTGCTGGTAGTAGTCAGTCAAAGTTCACTGATGACATGTGCACTGTTGTAAGGGTCACGTGTAGTGCAGCGCGCCGCAGGACTGCGCTCGCATGACATTCCTGTGGCACCACGCCGGCCAGACGTAAGATAGTCAGCCTTCACGCGTGACGGCAGCGAACCCAGTCAAGCTCGCTCTGGAGTTCGGGCGGTTCTCAATACCTCCCTTAAAGTCTATTCCTGTCAATTAAATTCTTAGTGGCACCGCCCGCACATATTTTGGTATAGTTCTTCAGGCATTTTTATACGAGTTTGATTGACATTTTGGTATTATATTACCATAAACTATTATTATTATCTCAAACATTTATAATATTTAGATATTCTGATAGATGTAGTTTGACAGGCATTTTCCCACGAGTTCAAACGTTGCTTGGGATTGATTATATATCTTTAATTAGAAAACCCCGCTGTTTGGATAAAGTTCCAAAAATGTAAATAAAAAAAACCTCTTTATACTAACTCACAAAACTCTCATTCACTCCATTCTCCATCCTTAGTATTTTTTAACCAGTTCGATCGGTGGAAAGAGAATGCATTTTATTACTTTCTATAGTACATAGCAGGTTAGCCTGTCGTTGCCGAATAACATCTATTTGATAATTCCATTTATAAGAATGAAATTATAAAATGTTTATTGAAGGAAAAGCTATTCAAACGTACACATGGAACGGTCATTTACCTGCCTTTACTCCTCTATTCTTCTCAAGAGGTTGTCGCATACGCGCAGTTGTCAATCGGGCGTTCGACCGAGGGCTGGTTCGACGCACTGCCTAGATACGGACGGCTTGGTGGCTGATATCACATTCGCTGCAAGGCTCCGGCGCGCTACGTCCGAGTGGTGTAGAATTTTTTCGCGGTGCGGCGGATGATGCTAGGCCATTCGATCGCCGGCTGTTTCTCCTGAGGGCTGATTGGTCTAATTCAATTGATTCGTTCTGTCTGGTGGCTTTCGGCTGCCTATATGATTTTCCAGAAAAGTTGAAGGCTACGTTCCGGAGGGCAGGAGTCATGATAGTCCATTACATCCAGGGCAGTGGTGGTCTTCGGCAGGCGACCTCAGGAATGTCATGTGAGCGCCGTCCTGCGGCGCGCTGCACTACACGTGACCCTTACAACAGTGCACATGTCATCAGTGAACTTTGACTGACTACTACCAGCAAACTCTCTGCTATTTACAGCGCGAACTGATAGAAATAAAAATAATACATTATGATCTGCTGTCATTTTCAAGATTTTTGGTTTTCCATTTATTTATTTGTGTTATCCGGTTAAGTGATGTAATTATGATAGTTTTTGTGTGCAAAAAAGTAGTTCAGGCTTTGATACCCATTTTTTCAAATAAACAACATATATTATTTAAATTTTATTTTTTAATTAGTCACAACACTGCTTCGATCTGGTCCGGCATTCAGCATGCTCAACTCTTCACTGTTATTACGTGGCTTAGCATCCTGCACGCTCGATTCCTCCGAAATTTCGATCACAAGTCACTCAGATCGTCGTCATCGCTAGTAAGATCCACAGTTGGAGTGATATTGTTAGCGACATTTTCATCCGAAGCCGATGCGTTTAGAACCTTTAGGAGATTTTGCTGTTTCCTGCGGAGCAAAAAACAACATTGATACAATATTGAACCATGACATGAAAATCGGTTTTACATCTTCACAATCATTAATATTTACCATCAACATGATAATGAAAGGTAACTAAAAGAGATAAATTAATTTCAAACTGCCATTTTATGTATTATTCACTTATGTTGTCATCTTGATATTTTCATCATAAGCAATCAAATGTAATAAATCTTACCTCCATTTTTTAACTGTAATCCTCTATTGATCCGTGATGCTGAAAGACATAGTCTTGGGCTTTACGTTTGCTCACGAGAGACTCGCTTGTTGTCACTATTGGTTCTCGCCAACAACTGACAATGGCATTCTGCAATTTGAACGTGTTAGCCCTTTAACACCAAGCCGTAGGAGGGAACTATACAAGGAAGGGTAAGCAAGGCAGTCCGTCTACCCCGATGCGAGGTTGTAGATGTCTTGCCCTCTACCCTCTGTTGGGTAGACAAGGGTTGCCACTTCGCGCCAGAGATTTATGAGCGAGAACGTTACGACACGTTCTACGAGCTCAGCTCCAGCATCCAGAGAAAATGTGAAAACTCCTATTTAGCAGTGATGAAAACATTTTTTGGTAAAGAATATGTGCAAAATAGATTTTGATTCAGACACGTATTTAGTAGCATCAGGTAGAGAATAAATAATACTACACATTTACGTCTCGAAAATTTCTGTAAGACGCCTCTTTAATTAACATCGAAGTACAACATTATCATCTAAAAACTTAAAAGCAAAGAAAACTCCACAAAAATTCATAGTATCTTTAAAGAAAACGTTTCGGAGTCCAGCTCCATCGTCAGTTCGAAAATTCTAGAACACAGATAAATCAGTAATTAGTACAGTCATGATTGCAACAAAAACCTAAGCTGTAAAACCTATCTATTTACAATTTCAAGCGGGTAAGAGCTAAAAGCTAAATTCAAACTAGGCCTCTGTTTAAAAATATACAATGATTCTAAAATGCGCAAATCAGAAACACCGGAACTGGAAGCTAAAATTTTGAAGTCACTGTCAGACACTGGAACATCGCACTGCTCGGCGTGAGCCCGCACAGCTGAATGAGGGGGGCGCGATAGTAAGTAACCAGTTCTACAACTCCTGCCCTTATGTTCTGCGACCCTAGAATAAAGATTGCGAGACGTCATCCCAACGTACGCAGATGCACATCGTGCACAACTATATTCATAAACTAGGGACGCTCGCATATGCATAGGGAGAGTATCTTTGTACCTAAAAAAGAACTAATTTTAAAATGGTTGACCAATATAACACGTAGGTCAACATTTGCGAAATACTTAGAAAACAGAAGTTTTAGCTCCCTTGACATAGTTTCAGATGCAGGGCCGAAATATGGAAGAGAGCAATAAACAACATCCCTACTGTCGCGCTCGGGGGCAACCTCATTGTACCGCTTAGACATGAATTTCTCTATTTGGGTAAACACCAGATTAGTCGGAAATCCATTAAGCGAAAAGATATTGCGTAGAAATTCGATTTCAGCGTGCAGAATATTGTAAGTAGAACAAATACGAAAGCCCCGATGTGTAGGTGTTTGAATCCCATTCATCTTAAATCGAAACGAGCAAAAGCGAAAAAGCTGGTACTGAGACCTGTGAAAGTCGATTATCGGATTACAGAAGTTTGAAAACGGCCATTAGATTTAGTAATATTGCAATCGAGGAAGGACAGGCTATTATTAGATTCCAGTTCCATAGTAAATTTGATGGATTTATTTTGCAAATTTAGGTAATCGAAAAGGATTTTAACGTGAGAAGGATGCTTAAAAAAGTTAAAAAGTGTCATCAACGTATCTGTTGTAGAATATTGGCTTAAAATCAAGAGGGCAATTGGACAGCCAGGAAACTTCGTGAAAGCACATAAAAATATTCGCAAAGGTTGGGCCGAGCGGAAGACCCATGCCCAAAATTCCAAAAATAATTCCAAAAATAGATTTTTAAAAAATAATTCCAAAAATAGATTTTTAAAAAATACGTTTCAAACCTATAACGAGATCATTTACATCCTTAAACAAAGCATTCAGGCAAATATATATGGTTTCATGAAGAGGCACATTAGTAAATAAATTTTCCACGTCAGAAGAGGCCATGTGTTGCTCTCTGGAAACGGGCCTATCTGAACACCTGTTTCCTGTTGATTTGATAGGAACTTTATGTAATGTCATTCGAAAATTCGCAGTCGTGTCTTTATATTTATAAAAGCTTTCATCCAAAAATACAGGGATGGGTTCATTCTTCCGTTCGGACTAGTTTTCCAGTGAGCGCGATGATCGAGAGTAGCAAAATCTTTAATGTTTTTGGGCGTGAAAAAATACGTAGCTGTGGGAAATTTTTCATGCTATTTTTCTAGTCACCTATTCGTTCGTGTTAATCAGAATCATACGTTTATTGAACAGGGTTTGTAAATTGATCGAAGTATGGAATATTTTCTAGTCCACAATGTCTACCATCAGAATCAATATTCATCTGCATACAAAACTGACGAACGAATCCTCAAGCAGATGATTCGAAACAACGTGGAATGCACAAACGACAACCACCGATTACAGCTGATAATCTACTACAAAAGCCCTACCGTAACCACTTTAATCACAAGGAACAACACAGCCCCGAAACTACCAGCCCTGAAACAAACAAATGTCATGTACGAATACACGTGTAACCGCGGGGAGTGCGAGCCCCGCAACAATTCGTATATTGGCATGACTATTACAACCCTATCAAGACGGCTCACAATGCATTTAGTTTCTGGAGGACCAAAAACGCACGCTATACGGAAAACCACAGCACCAAATTACTCCGGGAAGAACTGGTACAAATACAAAATTTCTTCGCCACGAACCAGATTTCAACAGACTACAAATAATGGAAGCAATTCTAATTCAACGGAAAAAGCCATACCTAAATCACCAAACGACTGGATCCGAACGCACTCTGAAACTTCATAACTAGAACAAGTGTACACTGTACAACATACTGATAAGAACCTTACTCGTAGCTTCGTTCACTACTTCAATTAGTATCCTCTCTGCAGCCAACCCGCAAGCAACTCTTCTACTCAGCTGCTCGACCTCGTTGCCTGAAGATGCTCAGTGATGAGCGAAACGCATCGCAGGATTAATCTAACCTTTCATTTGGACAAATTTTAAGACACATTGACCCTAATACTGTACCTCTTACCAGAAAGCTTGAGAGATTAAACTCAAAAGAAGTCCTCAATAAAACTGGCATTATTTATAATCAAACATGTTTAAATGAAGGGCTCTACCCTAAATATACAAATTTATCAATATGTAAATATTATCTGTTTGTTGATAATATGCGATATATCTAGTAGGGAAATTAACGGAATGTTTGTAAATTTGATTTTGTTCATGTAGGGAGAAGTCAACCCGGATAGAAGATCACAAGAGGCTATCAAGAAGATTCAGGGTTGTGCAGATATAATCTGTTGCTGTGTTGTGAGGAACATCTACTGTGCTGTGCCCAAGCTTACGAAAGAAGATAGTTCTGTACCCTATAACGATGCCCATATGTTCACGTTAACTTTGTTCAATGTTCTTAATTTAAGTGTTCACTTTTCATTAATATTAAAATGATTGTGTTAACTCGAGATCATTATTTAACCTCGGCACGAAAGATCATTACAGTGAGGCACGCAAAAGAACACCAGCTTGTGTAGATGATGACCATCCAACACGACAGTCACAAGAAGTCTGATAGAGTTTCATGCACGGAACAAACTCTCTAAATGACTCTGTTGCTAATGGAGGCAGCGTGAGATTGTCTACTCTTTATACATAGTTTTTCAATTCGGTACTTGTATGACATCGTATGACGTCCAAATTAACGCAATGAGTTGACTGTTTCACAACTGGAAGTCGAATTCAGGACACACATCTTATCTGAATAGTTTCAGACCTGGAGTTGAATTGACAAATAATGTGATAATTCACTTGCTACTTTTCGAAAATCATATTTTGCCTTCCCTCTCTTCGTTTCATCAATCACATGTTCAATACAAGCATCTCCAAGAGAGATGTAACTTATTTTTTCTTACCATGGATTCTTTGTTCATAATTTTCGTTAAATAGTAATTGTTGAAAAGCGCTCGAATACATGTAAGCGATTGCTTCGTACCGAGTTTTACGTGGGTCTTCTAGCTGCCAATTTTTCAGTGTAATTTTCACCCTAAAATTGACAGAAAATTATATGTCTTGATAAAAAATATATAAATAAAAAGTAAAACTATTGTTTCAACTTTCAAATCACGTCTATTGCTCATAACTATTAGCAATACCTTTACAAAGCATTAACATTGAATATTTTGGATTCAAGCATGCTTTTATTTTGGTCTCAATTTACTATTATGTTGCTACTCTTTAAATACTGAATCCGATGTGTTATGAATTTCGCCAGCCATTCGGAAGTCAGGACCCGATCTTAATCCTCAGTATCAGTTCAACTTTGAAATTTTTCCATTTTGTACGAACATAGCAAGCCATGAAGTTGTTCTGATGATTCGGTTTTTTGTTGCCTTAATTATACTTTTAATTGCACTTGTCTATTTCTTGCTCATTTTTTTATTATCAATTTTGAAATACTGTAAAGCCTGAAATAGTTTTACCTGATAATTTCAATGCTTCCAATATTTCGTTTTCTGCTCTCGTTATTATAATCATTTGAATTCTAGTATAGGAAAGTTCATTGTATCATCTAAGAACCTCGCCTATCTCATTATCTCTAAACCTCGCCTACAAAGAAACCCTCCGGAGTATATTCTATTGACTCATTTTAAACAAAATTATCATTAAAAAAGAAAATATTGAGGGCATACTTTGATGAGCGCAGCCATCAGTACGACATCAATACGACAATTTGAAACTAATAGTTTAGTGTAGTATAGCAGTGTCAGAGTTTATTTGGCCGTTAACCTGTCACCGATTCTTAACATCACAGGATATAAACAGCTTGTAACGGCTTGAGCACGCAACTCCCTGCTTCATTTTTGCTGTGCTTATCTACTCGGCGGTCATGCAGATTTTTAAAATATTAACTCCGATGATAACAGGGACAGAAGCACATGCCGGAGGCCAACTTTTCCCAACTTTACCCTTGGTTCATACTCTTTTGCGTGGGTAAACACGATAGACGGCTAGAGGGCATAGAACCGCTCAAGCATACCCAATTGGCCTAGTGGTTATATCTCAGAGTACAAGGATGGGAGCAGTGAGATTCCAGCTACCTATAAGGCAGCTCTGGTCAAATCGGCGAAATAGCCGGACAGTTAAACAACGCAAAAATGAAGAAGTGAGCTGCGCGTTCGAGACCCGAAACAAGCTGCGAATGTTCTGCAATGTTCAGATATGGCGACAGATCAAATAGCCTAATTAACATTGACACCACTATACTATACAAGCTAAGCATGGTCATACTGCATCTGGCCAAATATAATTCGACCTAACCTCTTCTGGCTCAACCTACACACGTTGCAACATATCTCCCCATGGAGCAAACATAAAAGGACCTAACCTATCCTTATTTACTGCGTGAGGTTAGAGAGGAGGAGCAAGTGAGTATGACTCAGTATGTAGAGACAGTCGTTGCTGCATGTAAGTGCCGGGGCAGCGTGAATCGGTTAAGAAAAAAATTTCTGGCTGGAGCAGTTAGGGCCGGATGCTGAACTGCCTGCCATGTTCAAGTATTTGCTGGAGATTTTCGGCGCTATTACCTTTAGGTGATGTGTCGATGGCCTGAATTACGGTGTTCCAGCAAAGTGTGCGGCTTCTAGTTCAGTGCTGAGTATAAGAGTTATTGCACACTGAGACTGGGCTTACATGGGCTTACATATCCAGGGCATATTTCAGCATATAGGCTCCAGGTCCTGCTACATATATTGCTCCAATGTTTATTTGAGGGTTGAATTTGTAATCCACGGCTGCATCCCCAAAATGCCAAAGAAACAATTTGGAACGACTTTTAGTAGTAATGTGTGCACTTATCAACCAAATGATGGATAAAAATAACTTATTTTATGCAGGACAGGAAGAGAATCCTATGTAGTAACTTTGGAGAAACAGTAGATAGTGGAATGCATTTTCCTGCGGAATGATGACTTATGATCTAAAACACTGATTTGAACAATGTTGCGTGACATGTGGGGTATGGGGGCGTTCGGGTTTCCCGGACACATTAAAATAACGTTTTATACTATGGAACTTTTTACTGTTAATCTTCTGCTAAAAGACCATAAATATAGTGTCCTGTCACTAGGTTTCAAAATGTGCATCCAATAATATATGCAGCAATTCATTATTTACATTTTATATGAAGAATTTTATCCTATACGTCTTGTCTCGTCTCGGTGGTCACTCGGAATTCCCACAGAGTTTTGAAAATAGTCCCAATTTTTATCGCCAATTGTGATAATTGGCAGAGCCAATAATTGTCTCGTCTCGAATAGAAAAAGTATCAAACGCAGTGATATACTGGGACCTATGTTTTGTGAATGACGAAAAAAGTTCTACTTTGGGTTGTGGTTTTCCTATATGGCTGTGAAAAAGAACATTTAATGAGAGAAATTTGCAAAAGAGTAATGAAACGTACGGCAGGTGTTTATTATGGATGTGCTATCTGTATGCTAAGCATATAGGCAATTACGTCAGGAATGAAGCTACGCTCTTCTTTTTGATATACACGAGGTTGAACTGGCCGACGTAATGGAACCATCATTTTGGTTCGTTCATTGACCGTCATCAGGAAGTAGTTCCTCTATCCCGCGTGACCCAGGCCGTGTGCGGCATTAGGCTACCTTTGATATGTTGTTAAGTACCTTGTTTTGATGAATGACTCCAGATGAATAAGTGTTATTACTCAACTGATTAGTCACATAAGATGTACATTTAATGATAATGTGCTGGATTACGTATGGAGATATGATGACAAAGGTATATCTCTCCTGGCGAAGATCTGAGATATCCATACTGGTCAAGAAAGTAGTTACCCTAAAAGAGGAGTCGTTCATCTTGATTCACGCAAACATTATTTCATACCTGGAAATCCATTGACTATATCCAGTGTTCCCTGCTGTCGTTTCGCCTATGTGAATTAATGGTTGACCTAAATTTCGTGCTCTAACTGTGCAATACTGACGGTGAACGTAAAGAGCTTTTAGTAGGAACTTGAGCATTATGAACTATTTCAATTCTGCCCGATTACTATTATAACGATGTGATGACAGATAAACTATTTTATCCCGTTTTTGTAATTACAATTTTAACATAAATTCAGTTTATTAAGCTGTTATTAGGGTCCCATCTTCATGATTTTAATTCATTGCCACTGATCCGGCATGTTACTTAGTGCTGACAAGGAGAGTTATAAAAGGCATTTAAGGTTGAAGTAAGGATCATTTATTTTTTGTTAACATTCGTGGCTATAAATTCACAAATAAAAAGCTTGCGCTTTTTATATGGAGGGTGACTGGACTCTCAACTGGAAGCCAGTTCCTGCACGCCGCTCGGCATTCTCAACTTCTGTTGCCGATCGCCCCCTTCGGTTTTCTTGCAGCTCTGCGGTGATGGTACGTTCAACAACCGATCATGATCAACGATGCATATACGCTTGTAAATGCTCAATAGTTTTCCTTACTTTTTAATGCGTCAATGCACTCTACTTAAAGGAAAAGTTCCTGTGGTGAACTCATTCGCACTTGCGTCTATTTCCTCCTACTCGGGCTCTCACCGGGACGTCGGTCACTAATATCACCGGGATGCCGGATAGCTAAAAAAATGGCATCATAAAAGCTCAATTTTTATAACAATTACACAAATTTATAATTAAAGATCACGTTTAACACTACAATGGAAGTATTTCCAACCGAATTAACTAGCCTTCTATGTCAAGAATCAATAACTCCTAAATGATCAAAGCTTACATTGAAACCAGATATCTTATCGAGAACGAGAATCAATTCAGACTAAATGGACCCAGGAAAAAAACTGGAATTATTTCTTCTGCATCGAACCGTATCAACAACGAGAATCATTTTAGACTGAATGTAGCCAGGAAAAAAACTGAAATTATCCGCTGCATTGAATTTCAACTCACATCGCTCGAGGAGGATTCCTCGGAGCAGTCGACGCCAGCGACATCGAAGATGTCGACGTCGTCGCTGGCGTCAGCAGACGAGGCTGGTACGACGCTTATCCCGGACACTTGTATATATCGTCGCCGCTTTCTGCTGCTGCCAGCAGCGCCTTGCATGTACTGGAAAACATCGCTATTGATAAACAAGAATTCGTTTTAGGTCTACTAACCTATATCCTTCCACCACGTTGTCCCAAGTTGTCCCACCCCATCTACATATATATTATAGCATTGCTACCAGTAAAATAATAATTAACTCCTATGTCAAGTAAACTCATTATGACAATTGTCTAATCACTCACTCACATCGGACACAAGAACTTTCATAAAAATACCCAGATTAATTACTAGCACCACTCATTACCTACTTTCCCGAATTTCGAGAAGAACTGATAAACATGTTCGGCTGAAGTATCCTTATTGACCCCGCTTACGTAGAGGGTAATATCCTCGTCGTGGTCATTCTTCTTGCTGGACGGCCCAGCCTCTGAATAATTACAGCAGGTGAATCGTTCCAGCACTGGAGGCGCTGGACGGCCCTGCCCGAGAACACGAAGGTCCTTCCCGCACTGGAGAGGCGCTGGACGGCCCAGCCCGAGAACACGAAGGTCCTTCTCGCACTGGAGAGGCGGTGGACGGCCCAGCCCGAGAACACGAAGGTCCGTCCCGCACTGGAGAGGCGCAGGACGGCCCAGCCCGAGAACACGAAGGTCCTTCCCGCACTGGAGAGGCGCTGGACGGCCCAGCCCGAGAACACGAAGGTCCTTCCTGCACTGGAGAGGCGCTGGATGGCCCAGCTCGAGAACACGAAGGNCAGCCCGAGAACACGAAGGTCCTTCCTGCACTGGAGAGGCGCTGGACGGCCCAGCTCGAGAACACGAAGGTCCTTCTCGCACTGGAGAGGCGCTGGACGGCCCAGCCGACCCAGTTAAAATTTTAAGGCGTGTCGGCGGCGCATTAAAGTAGATCGAGGTAGGGACGATAGGACGGGGCGCCCGCGCAACATCACCGTAACATGGGCGAAGTGTCCACTTTTTGAGAGCGACGGTTCGCTCTTAAGCAGCTCGCGGCCGCGGTGCGTTCCATGGACTGACCGCGTGCGGCAGCGCATCCATCATGGGCGCTGCGGGCATGTAACTCCGGCGCAACATGCATGGCCGCCTCTCAATATTTATTTAAAAAAAAAACTCGGCCGTATATCGCCGAGATCATTGCCTTAGCACTCCCATACTGGATTTGCATACACATTCATGTGAACGTGCATGCATTTCCAGCATGACAGTACAAGCAAAGAATCTCGGGAATATACAGCAGAGGATATGTATTACAATGATCGGACAAATTACAATTATCGGACGATTACAAATTTCATAAGCGTCAACAAAAACCAAGGTTTTGACTGCAATGAAACGATTGATAGCTGGAAAAATGTATTAAAAAAAACCTTTAATAAAGCTCACAGCATCTAAGTATAACCGCAACGTTTTATTCAAAGTAGACTCTCAGGTCTCAATTTAACGAGAAAAAAATCAAAATGTGGCGAAGGTAAAGAATTACCCAGTGAGTAACAAGTTATCAGGTGTGTGGACGTGTGAAATGTGATAGGTGAGGTGAAGGTGCCAGCACGTTGCAACGAGTGGGGGAACTGAATGACTAAGAGGAACATTCAGACAAGAGTGGTGGCGTGTAGACAAGAGAGGTGGCATGTAGACGAGAGAGGTGGCATGCAGACAAGAGAGGTGGCATGCAGACGAGAGAGGTGGCATTCAGACGAAAGAGGTGGCATGGAGACAAGAGAGGTGGCGTGCAGACGAGAGAGGTGGCATGGAGACAAGAGAGGTGGCATGCAGACGAGAGAGGTGGCATGGAGACAAGAGAGGTGGCATGCAGACAAGAGAGGTGGCATGAGAGGTGGCATGCAGACGAGAGGTGGCATGCAGACGAGAGGTGGCATGCAGACAAGAGAGGTGGCATGGAGACGAGAGAGGTGGCATGCAGACGAGAGAGGTGGCATGGAGACAAGAGAGGTGGCGTGCAGACGAGAGAGGTGGCATGGAGACAAGAGAGGTGGCATGCAGACGAGAGAGGTGGCATGCAGACGAGAGAGGTGGCATGCAGACGAGAGAGGTGGCATGCAGACGAGAGTGGTGGCATGAGAGGTGGCGTGCAGACAAAAGATGTGGCGTGCAGACAAGAATGGTAGCGTGAAGACAAAAATGGTAACGTGCAGACAAGAGTGGTTGGCAGACAAGAGAAACGTGTGCACTAGAGATGGCAAATGCAGTATACAGATGACAAGATGAAGAACGTGCAGGCTTAAGAGGAACTTTCTAGCTGGACTGGGAAGGTGTTTACTGAAGGATGAATGAGGTGACAAATAGATGAGTGTGTCCACAAGAAAGTAAAGTATAAATGAAAATCTGGTTCGTGGAAAAAGCCTGGGCAAAGATTAACCTTCTTTCTAATTATTCCTTTTCCCGTGCAGGTGTAATAAATCTAATTTATCAATCTATAAATTGATCAAATCTGAAGGAAAGATGTGGCCTGGAGCAAGAAGCTCTACGGTACGCTGTATGATACCGAGATTCGACTCTCCGTCAATGGAACCACTCGTGGTTGCGGCAGACGTCGACGCTCCACTCGTGGTTGCGGCAGACGTTGATCCTCCGACCTGGTCCCCCAGACGCGGCAGATCTCCCAGATGCGGCAGACGTTGATCCCCCAGATCTGCAGTTAGCCTCCTGCCACGATGACCGTCCCAATCTGTGGCACCTGCAACAGGAAGCAATGTTAGAAGACAATTCACAACATTATCAGGTTATGGAAAACCTATACGACTAGCATACGATTAGCTGGTCTATACGATTAGCTAAGGCAATTCATTGGAGAGCTAAATGATGAGAAGGTCACGAATTAGACTAAGCTGTTGTATTCAAAGTCTTGGGTAAGTTAAAGAATTAGACAGAGTACTTTGATTGATGAATACTTTAGAGATAGTACTTAATCGTTTTAGAAATGGACTATGAGAAAATGTTTCAAAAAATTTTGCATTTTAATTACCACGACGAACTTGATGCAGGACGCGAATAGAAATTATTAAATCAATCTAGTAAATAATTACTGAATACAACGTTTTATAAAATAAAATCGTGCGGTCAAATGAAATGAATGGAAATTCAAATTTGCTTACTGTGCTGGCAATAAATTTCTCCGACAAAACCTTTTTAATGCGATCTGCAGGACCTTTCAAAGCTTTCCTTATTGCTGCTTTCACTGCAGTCCGTGGTTCATGGGCATACAGCGGGTTCACTGCAACCGAGCCTGTGAATGAGTACTTTGAGCTTCATATAAATATATCAAAAAGTTGATGAAAGTTATTACGCCTCATCAATACAAGTATAGTTAGGAAAGGTGGCATGCAGACGAGAGAGGTGGCATGGAGACAAGAGAGGTGGCATGCAGACAAGAGAGGTGGATCGACTGCTCCATAGACAAATACTCGTGTACATTTTCTCCATAGACAAATATACAAACATTTTCTCCATAGACAAATACTCGTGTTTTCCGGATAGGTTGACTGAAAGATCGTGGGGAAGAATTTAGGCATACCTATACTAAATTGAATCGCACAGGGCATGATGAATTCTGGTGAAATTTCTGTCTGAAGTATTACGAGTAAACTGACAGCAGTGAAGTTATCAAATTACTCACGCTCTACCAAGAAGCAAGCTGGCGAGTTGTCAAATTTGATCTTGGTAGGTCGTCTCTTGTCACCGAGGCCTGTCATCGCGAACTCCGTGGCCAAGGTGCGAGTCATAAGCATCTTCATCATGGTGATGACGGTCCTCGATAAATTGCACTCCGCCACAGCCTGAAGTGCCACAATCTGAACACAAGGGAATGTACCATCATATTTTATTTCGTGAAACTTAGAGGAGCAAGTTACATTGAAAACCTGGTTCATCATGTTCCGTAGTACGGTTTCTATTCTTTTCACCACATCCATCATTGACGCCAGTAAAAATTAAAAAAATTGCAGGCAGAAGGGCATTGATATTATGGATTCCATGTTCTTACGGAACACTGGTAATTTGGAAAATTTTTAAATCTACCACGGAAATCATAACAATGACTTCAGGGTAGTTACGTCCATGCCAAGAAATCATAGCAACTACAGCAACACATATCTACAATTTAGCTACAATAGCTTGCCAAAAATTGAAACGTCATGAAAAACAAGTACCTAAAAAATAATCGAGTGTTTCCACGAAACGAATTTTAGTTTTTGAACTTACCATTTGTTCTCGTTTGATCAATTCTTGCAATTCTTCGTGAGTGTTTGCAGGGAACATTGGTGTTAATGGAGGATGCACCGTAGAAGGGATAGATTTATTCTTCTGTTCCTTAATTTCTTTCAGCAGCACGTTGTTCTCCAGAACGACTCGCTGAACTTGTTTCAGTATCTTCGTTTTTTCATCATCCTCCGAAACGCGTACATAACTCTGCGACTCGTTTTTGGCGCTGGCGATAAAAAATGACAATCATCAATTCTCTGGAATATTTTTATATTACTCATCTCACCCACAGCAAATAATAATGAAAATGACTCTTGAATTAGCACCTTCTGGAAAAATTGGTTATAGAGAAATCAGCTTATTTATGGTACAAGCTTGAACGTATCGCAGGTTAAGCTGTCCGGCATTCAATCACTCACCATGATGGAACAAACTCTGCGGTGTCTACCATCTGAAGCAGTCTGTCATCCGATGCCCCCTCGTCATTTGAATCAGACTCCGCTATGTTGATAAAAGAAAGTAGCATTAGGAAAATATTATATAACTAGTTCAAGATCCCAGCCGAAAATAATAAAGAAACTAAGATAGCTCCTACAAAATTATAATGCAGGTTTGAAGCAAAATTTTTTCTCGCCCATTTCGAGTATCTACATGGAATAGATAGCCAGCTTGATAAAAGAACGTATAAGAACGAAAAAACATTAATGCGAACATGTTTTGCGAAGGTTAGAAATTGTAAGTTTTGATGTAATTCTGTACGTACACACCTTGTCGACCGAAGTCTTGGAGTAGCTTCCTTTTGACCCCCTTTCGTAGTGATGTGGTCTTCGCGGAATGAAGACGAGGGCTTTTCCTCACCACTGACGAACGCGTTACGGTAGCGTCATGTGCCTTCAGCCTAGGAGTTGCCGGAGAAGTGGGCTGTCCAGGCGAGCGCTGGGACGCGCCAGACGATCTCCTGCGATGTTGCATGGCCCTTGGACTGCAGTCTTCCGTTTCCGAAGAAGTTGAAGGAGCTTCTCCCAGCAGAATCATTTGCTCTGCTCTTTCAAAATCATCTGAAATAGACGTGGCAAACATCAATATTGGCATTACAACGAATTAGGTTTAAAGGGCTGACAACCAACAGAGCATATAACTTGCATATTCAGGTCAAAAAAAAAACGACTGAACTCTCACACTCAGCACTAGAACTAAAGAGAAAATAAAAACATTAGCTCAACAAGATAGTACCTATAGTATAAATAATTATGATCTTGTCTGCTTACCTGAAGCAACTGCAATGTTCCGGTATGAGTGGAGCGTCCACTCGTTTCCTACAGGAGTCTCATTTCGAGCCACGTCAGTGACATTGCCCTGTGAA
>NW_025930544.1:0-794 GCF_000764305.2 Hyalella azteca | reverse complement strand
CAGCCCAATGTCACCCAACTAACCATAAACAGTGAGGTTGACCAAGGCTGAGAGGGTTGGGGAGTCAAACCAAAGGGAAACCCTTCTCCCAATAACAAAATGACACCCAACTAACCATAAATAGTGAGGTTGACCAGAGCTGAGAGGGTTAGGGAGTCAAACCAAAAAGGAAACCCTTCTCCCAACAACCCAATGTCACCCAACTAAAAATAAACAGTGAGGTTGACCAGAGCTGAGAGGGTTAGGGAGTCAAACCAAAAGGAATCTTTTCTCCCAGCAACCCAATGTCCCCCCAAACTAACCATAAACAGTGAGGTTGACCAGGGCTGAGAGGGTTGGGGAGTCAAACCAAAAGGAAACCTTTCTCCCAGCAACCTAATGTCACCCCAACTAACCATAAACAGTGAGGTTGACCAGGGCTGAGAGGGTTATTGGGGAGTCAAACCAAAAGGAAACCTTTCTCCCAGCAACCTAATGTCACCCCAACTAACCATAAACAGTGAGGTTGACCAGGGCTGAGAGGGTTAGGGAGTCAAACCAAAAGGAAACCCTTCTCCCGACAACCCAATGTCACCCCAACTAACCATAAACAGTGAGGTTGGCCAGGGCTGAGAGGGTTGGGGAGTCAAACCGAAAGCAAACCATTCTCCCAATAACAAAATGTCACCCCAACTAACCATAAACAGTGAGGTTGACCAGGGCTGAGAGGGTTGGGGAGTCAAACCAAAAGGAAACCTTTCTCCCAGCAACCCAATGTCACCCTAACTAACCATAAACAGTGAGGTTGACCAAGG
>NW_025930543.1:0-257 GCF_000764305.2 Hyalella azteca | reverse complement strand
TTCGAGCTGCCAGCTGCAACCTATGGAGGATGACTTGCTGAAATGATCATGCATAGAAATCAGTAAGCTTCGTTAATTTCGAAGTGTCTTCATTAATGTAAGACAGTCTTTATGCAAAATAAAACTCCGCCTGAGTATGAATAGAAGATATTAATAGTTATTGCCACGAATAAATTAAGACAGCGCGAATTGATCGCCTAAATACGATAAAGATTCTAACTGTTTTTGAACAGGATTTTGAAATAAAAATATTTTTG